>NW_019268597.1:528047-601218 GCF_002738365.1 Cucurbita moschata | reverse complement strand
AAAAAAAAAAAAAAAAGAGATAGAGCGATAAAAGTCCATTCCCGAGACCACTCCTCTTCAACCTAAAGCTTAAACTCCCTATGCTAAAAAAGTGGAAAGTAAACAAATTGTCTCAATTGCTAGTTGTCGGGAAATCTCCATCACCAATGGAGGTGTCTGAATCGAAGGTAATAGGGATGTAAATAAATTTAAAAAAAAAAAAACTATCCTTATTGTTCAAGTGAGTTGCATCACAAGTGTGACCACACTAAAAACTACAAAATGCAAGCAAGAGAGTCGAGCTAAGGGAGAATGAGTGTTAACCTATATAGTCATCCCTTGAAGACTTACGTGATTTGCACCACAAGTGGAGGCACCAAGATTATAAAGGGATGACTTGAAGGATTCTTGGGAGAAAAACAAATGTCATGATAAGAGAATGTTAATGAAATAAATTATGAAGCCAAGTCACAAAAGCAAAGGTAAAAGAAATGGTAATCATTCTATAAGTGTTTTGTGGAATACGATGGAAGTGAGAAATGTGTTATTTTTATTGTAAGATTTGGTTATAAGTGTAGGGTGAAATGTGGGAAAAGATTGAATTGAGGAAGAAATATGAGGAATATGATATAAATCATGCCTTTGATGAATACTCTACCGACATAAATATATGTTGAAAAAAATTTGTTAAGGAGAAAAAAAACGGAGAGCGGAGAGAATGATTGCTCGAGGATGAGCAATCTCTTAAGTTTTGGGGTGTGATAACTCTCCAAAAGTAAAGTTATATCAAATCTTTTTGTAGTTAATTTTGCACTCATACTCACAATTTTCTCATTAATTGCTCCATTTCTTCTAAGTAGTATACATGAAATAGTCAATTGTGATACTCACAATTTTCTCATTAATTGCTCCATTTCTTCTAAGTAGTATACATGAAATAGTCAATTGTGGTTTAATATGAAAAGAAGATTAATTTGGCATTTCTTCTAAGTAGTATACATGAAATAGTCAATTGTGGTTTAATATGAAAAGAAGATTAATTTGGAAAAATCTTGCTTAATTGTACACTTAATTGAGTGGTAAATTCTAGAACATTTATGCTGAACCATGATGTTGTAGCAAAACTGGAAATACATTGCTGATCCTGCTGAAGCAATCCAGAATGCAAACTTTTTGGGGATGACATGGAAATTTTAATCTACATCACCATTCCACGTGTGTCATTGACTATCTGTGAATGTTTGCTGAATCCACCACACCTAAATGGGGGTGAGAGTTCTCTTATTTATAATCATTTACAGAATACAGAAATATGGTAAATTACAAATAATATGGAAATAGCAATAAAAGGAAAGAATAATAAATAAATACAATATATTTGCCTTTAATAAAAGGGAAAATATGGTAACCCGTAATGTAAGGAAAATATAGATATTTGCCTTATAATGAACGGTCAACTATCCTTAACACTCCCCCGCAAGCTGAGCGTCGAATTTGAACGAACGTGAAGCTTGGATCTAAAAAATTCAAAGAGTGGTCGAGAAATACTCTTTGTGAAGATGTCAGCAACTTGGAGATAAGAGGGTACATATTGTGTGTGAAGTTTACTAGCGATAAACAAGTTCTCGAAGGAAATGATAATCTAGTTCAACATGTTTGGCCCGCATGTGAGAAACGGGATTAGAGCTAAAAAAAATAGCACTTTTGTTGTCACATAAGAGTAAGGTCTGTGAAATATGGATCTTGAGGTCATGCAAAAGATGCGCAACCCAAAGAAGTTCAGCAGCAGTTGTGGCAAGAGCACGATACTCAGATTCACAGCTGGAGCGTGAGACAGTAGGTTGCTTTTTGGCACTCCAAGAAATGAGATTGTTACCAAGATAAATAGAATAGCCGGATGTAGAACGACGAGTATCGGGACAACCAGCCCAGTCAGCATCCAAATAAGCGACTGGCATACTAGGAACAGTGGATGGACGAAAGGTAAGACCAAAGTGGAGTGTTCCTTTGACATAGCGAAGAATACGTTTGACAGCAAGAAAGTGATCTGCAGTAGGGGCATGCAAGAATTGACTGACAGAATTTACAGCATAGGCAATATCTGGACGCGTAATAGTCAAGTACTGAAGGGCGCCAACAAGAGATCTGTAGAGAAGAGGATCAGAGAAAGGAGAACCATCAGCAGTCAGGTGTTGAGAAACAACCATGATAGTGTGAACTGGTTTGCTATCGAGCAACTGAGCACGAGTAAGAATATCTCGAGCATATTTTAACTGACTAATAAAGAGACCATCAGGAGTGGGTGAAGCTTCAAGACCAAGAAAGTAACTGAGAGAACCCAAATCTTTGGTAGCAAACTCAGAATGAAGCTTGCGAGTAAAGCTGTCAATAAGAGATTAGTTGTTGCCAGTAACAATAATGTCATCAACATAAAGAAGCAATTAGATAAGGTTAGATTGCTGATGAAAGACAAAAAAAGGAACGTGTCAGCGCGACTGCAAGAAAACCCAAGTGTGAGAAGAAATGAGCTAAAACACTGGAACCAAGCATGAGGTGCTTGCTTTAAGCCATAGAGGGCTTTCTTTAATAGACAAACATGAGTGGGCAATCGAGGATCAATATACCCAGGAGTTTGTTTCATATGAACACGTTCAGTAAGAGTTCCATTGAGAAAAGCATTCTTGACATCAAGTTGTCGAAGAGGCCATTTATTTGTGACTGCAATAGAAAGCACAACACGGACAGTGGTAGCTTTGACAACCGGACTGAAAGTGTCAGTGTAGTCAAGACCAGGAACCTGAGTATAACCTCTAGAAACAAGTCGAGCCTTGAAACGCTCGACAGATCCATCAGGAAAATATTTAATACGAAACACCCATTTACAGCCCACGATGTTGGTGTTGGCAGGGCGAGGAACCAAAGTCCAAATATCATTTTGTTGTAACGCTTGAATTTCTTCATCCATGGCAGCCACCCTAGCAGGATTCTTAACCGCAGATTTGAATCCTTTTGGCTCAGTGGATGCAAGAAGAGCAGAAAGAAGTCCAGATGAGCCCAAATTACCAAAATTTGCTGGATGACGAGTCTTGAATATACCAGCTTTGGCTCGTGTGATCATAGGATGAGTGCCTAAAGAAGAGAAATCAACAGGAGGTTCAATAGAGGTCGAATTAGAAGTCGAGGGTGGCAAAGTGGAACCTGCAAGAGAAGTATCAACCTGCACAGACTCATCTACAAGGTCAGAACAAATATCACACGGGGATGAACTGGATCGAGAAATGTGCGGTGATGAAGTGGTAGGGGGGGATGAATCAATATGATGAAGATGTGGTTCCAAGAAATTTGAAATAGGAATAGAGGAAAGAGGTTTGGACTGGGAGCTAGGGATAGCAGGAAAGTGAGTTTCATCAAATTTAGCATGGCAGGTGATATATAGCTTAGTGGTGGCGGGATCAAGACAGCGGAACCCTTTGTGAGAAGGACTATAACCCAAAAAAATACAAGGAATGCTGCGGGGAGAAAGCTTGTTAGGCATATAATTACGCAAATAAGGATAAACACGACAACCAAAGGGATAAAAATTATCATAATGTGAAGTGTAGCCATAAAGGAGTTCAAAGGGTGACTTACCTCCAAGAAGTGGAGTAGGCAACCGGTTGATAATATAAGCTGCAGTGCTGAAGGCGTCAACCTAAAAACGAGGAGAAAGATGAGAGTGAAAGAGAAGGGCCAAGCCAGTCTCAGTCACATGACGAAGTTTTCTCTCAGCACGACCATTTTGAGCAGGTGTATATGGACAAGAGAGTTGATGGTCGATGCCAGAATTACGTAAATGGGTTTTGAAACAAGTACTAGTAAATTCGGTACCACCATCGCTTTGAAATACCTTGATACGAGAAGAATATTGATTTTCCACAAATTTTTGAAATTGAAGAAAAATATCAAAAAAATCAGATTTAAATTTTAAAGGGTAAAACCAAGTGAATCGAGAATAATCATCAATAAAAAAAACATAATAAAGAAAACCCGAATTTGATTTTACGGGAGAAGGACCCCAAAGATCACAATGAATAAGATCTAACACATGAGACGACCTACGTTCATTGCGGGAATAAGGCAATCGATGACTTTTTGCAAGCTGACAGGTATTACATAATGATGGAGAAGGCAATAAAGACGTAAGAGAAAGATGACCTTTTCTATTTAAAAAAGAAATAACAGAATGATTCACATGACCTAGATGAGCATGCCATAAATCATATGAAGCACTTAAAGATTTGTTTCTAAGGGCTGAAATAAAAGCAGAGTTGCCGCGCTCCAGCACATATAGCTCTCCATCTCTTTTACCGGTTACCACCACCCTTTCTGTTTGACGATTCTGGATAGTAATAAGATTATTAGTAAATTTAACGGAGAGAGAAAAATCATACATTAATTTACTTATGGAAAGAAGATTTTTAGTGAGGTGAGGGATAACCAAGACATCTAATAAGTGAATATTTGGAACAGGAGAAAGAGTACCGGTGTGGGTAATGGGTAGGGATGCACCGTTTCCTACGATCATAGAGTCCTTACCCGTGTAATTTTTAGACTGATCCAAAATAGATGGGTCGGCAGTCATATGGGCCGAAGCTCCAGTGTCTAGAAACCAATCAGCAGCATCGGGTCCAGCAATAGAACATGACGTGTTAAAGGCTTCAGCAAGGTGAGCATGAGAAGAATCAGGTCGAACATACCGTTGGTTGCAGCGGTCAGCATAATGGCCCTCTTTGCAGCATATTTGGCAGTGAGGTGGTCGACGACCCTGACTTGAGTGGGTTCGTCCTCCACTAGAAGAGTTGTTTTGTGAGAATAAGAACGACCTCTCTGGCTGGTAAAGGAAGCAGGGTGACTTCCATGGGTGCGACCACGATTAGTGGTTGTGAATGCTGTAGGAGTGGAGTCAGAGGACTCAAGGGAGCGCTGGAACAACTCAAAACTTTCAGCTTTAGAGACTAAATCTGCAAAACAGGGGATAGGGGTGAGAGCCATCTGAGTAGTAGAAAAAGCTAAAAATTCGGTGCCGAGTCCACGAAGGAACCAGTGCACTTTATCAATGTCCTCGACAGGTCTGCTAATGGCATGAAGTTGGTCACAAATTTTTTTGAAGGCACG
Organism: Cucurbita moschata; assembly: GCF_002738365.1. NCBI lineage: Eukaryota > Viridiplantae > Streptophyta > Magnoliopsida > Cucurbitales > Cucurbitaceae > Cucurbita > Cucurbita moschata. The sequence goes on along the minus strand of NW_019268597.1, from coordinate 596,085 downwards.
GGCATACTCAGCAATAGGTTTGGTGCCACGTTTCATCAACTGCAAGTCATCCTTGAGTCTTATTTCACTAGTTTTCGACTGATGGCTGCACGTAGTTTCCAACGCAAGCCAAACATCACGTGTAGTAGAGAGACCAATGACAACAGCCATGGCTTCCTCAGTGAGAGAGGAGAGCAGGTGACAGAGAAGTCGTTGATCGGCTGCTCTCCATGCAAAATATTTGGGGTTGAGTGTTGAGGAGGTTTCTGGTTCAAAGCGAGGTGGTGGAATCATATTTCCATCGACATAGCCCAGCATGTCTTGACTCTCAAGGGAGAAGTTGGCTTTTCCAAAGAAGATAATTGGAGGAAGAAAGTTTGATGGTGATCATATGGATTAGAGTATTGAAAGGAATAAGATGATAAGAAGATTCGGAAGCCATAGAGAAGAAAGGATCAGGGTTGTTAAACCGAAAGGGCTCTGATACCATGGGAATGTTTGTTGAATCCACCACACCTAAATGGGGGTGAGAGTTCTCTTATTTATAATCATTTACAGAATACAGAAATATGGTAAATTACAAATAATATGGAAATAGCAATAAAAGGAAAGAATAATAAAACATCACACCAATGCATAAGGGTAGGGGTAGTTGTATTTATTTTCTTAGAGTTAGAATATAATAGGGTGTTTTTAATTTTAATGCTTAATTAATTCATTTAGTATTTCATTGTGTCGTTTTAAAGATATTTTTGAACACATAAGTATATGGCAATGTTTTAAGATGATGTCTATGTTTTATAATGAAGTTTAAACGCTTATTTCTACAAAAAAAAAAAAAAATGATTAAGTCATCATAACGGCAGCAACTTTAGGAAAGTAGAAATCTAAGGTCATTCTTGTGGGAAAGGAGGATAAGCTCCCCTATATTAGAAGTTTATGTCAGCACAAATTCAATTAAGAATTAATGGATTAAGATTTAAACATTGTACTTTACATGTTTTTTAACCAAAAAATAATAATAATAATAATCCAGACTATGAGATTGTAATAAACGATTAAGCATTAAAAAAATTGGCTTTTGAAATTAAAGTATTAAACTTCTAATTAAACATTTATACTATAATTATTTTTCTTATAAGATGTTATTTATTTTATTTCATTGTATTTAATAAAAATTATCAATTCAATTAAATGTATACAAACCTATATTAACCTATAGTTTACGAAATTAAAATTATGCAAACTACTCTATGCATGTGCCATGGCTTCCTTGGTTTCGATGCCACCGTCATCGGTTACCTGTGAAAATAAGAGTAGCACATGGCTTGAATATTTTAAGAAATATTCCGTAACTGGCTCCGCTATTGGGGTTAGATGCAAGCACATGCAATCATAAGTGTGACATATCATAGTAGCCTATATTCCTAATGCAGCTATCTTAAGTTGGTTAATTGGATATGCATTTAATGTTCTACACATAGTCCACACGTGCCAGTATGGACCCACTAGTCAGTTCACACACTTCTTGGGCTCCTTTCTTGTCGGTTGAAAATTCTCTAAGAATTCTTGATGTCGAAAACTCATTAGGAATAGCGACCATCGTAGAATTATAATAAATAGAATGATTGTTTTCTTGTCTCATAGTATCGTGTCTATACCATCATAAAAGAAGGAGTATCCCCAGTGCATGAACACACAATTATGCACGAGGTCCCAACTTGTTTCTTTTCATTATCATGTATAACAACTTTTCTCCCTACTTTCTCAATTGTTTCAACTAATTTTCTCTCTTTACCTCTCCATCTCCCTCGCCCTTACCATCTTTCGACAAATTTGGAGAACAAGAATACGAAAGAAAGGAGAAGAAAGAAAAAAAAAAAAGAAGAAGGTTCAGAGTTAGGCTTGATACAGTCCATTAAAATAACATGTCCATGGCCCAATTGGTCACCAATTATCAAACTCTTAGACCTTGATCCGATGACAAAACCCAAGACCTGATTTGATCTTTTTTTTACTTCATCTTAGAATTTGGACCATTCGAAAGATGATTTTTTTACGTTATCTGAGGCAATTGAGGCGACTACAGCCATTTCACCAATATAGAGGGTGTGAAACAAAATAAGAGGATTATTTTGAAAACATCAGGTGGATTATATTCTAACTCGATAGTGTTGACCCATTAGGTTGACTCGTGCTCAAAGGGTAGTTTCAGACCTGGACCAAGGTAAAGATAGTAACTCTAGCTTTGGCCAATTAGGTAAGTGACTTTACTGCTCGCTTGCTTGGATGACTTGTTGTTGCATGAATGACGTGTGTCCTATGACCCCTACACATGTCATGTTTCATAATTATATGATGTGTACTATGTTAATGTTATACAATGATTTATATGTTATGTCACATTACAAGATATTATATGTTTTCTACTGCATTATCATATGATTATGACAGATGCATGAAGCCCATGTGTCATGTCATGTAAACTACGTTAATACGATAGATCTATGCCTATGAGACATCAGAAATCCATGTATATGACTATAATAGGATATTACAAGTAATATGTAAGTATATCTCATAGAAATGCTACGTCATCTAAAGAATGGAGTTATGCCTTGCATCATAAGCTTATGCCATGAATTTAAGCTTCGGGGACGTGAGATCCCACATCAGTTGGGAAGGAGAACAAAACATTCTTTATAAGGGTGTGAAAATGTCTTTCTAGTAGACGCATTTTAAAAACCACGAGGGGAAGCACTACATCCTAACGTAACAAGAAAACATATCAATGACAAGATATCGCACGTGCAAGGGCCACAAGACACGCGCTGCTCATACTTCAAATAATTCATCTAACCAAACCGATTGTGAAGTCACTAACCTAGGTAGCTTAAGTTGAAGCCTATTTAATTCTTGAAGCTAGTCCAAACTAATCTCTTGAAATACAAGTTAACTTATGTGAGTCCATGAGATCATATTAGAACTCATTAATTTATCCTATCCACCTAATATCCTCATTTAAGTCCGTAACTTAGTTTATAACAATTTAAGTTTTCAAAATGTTTATCCGCTAATCGTACTCATTCCAAAAGCTTTTCACGATGTCAAAATCAAGTTCAGAAGGGTGAAAAAAAGATAGGATAGGGGTCCAAAATAGGAAAAATGGGGTAAAATGAGAGTCATCAGAGAAGATACTAGAGAGTCGTCCGAGAGCGATTGCTCGGTGTCAGATCGATGGAGTCGAAACGCATTTTTGGATCTATTCGAAATGTATTGGTTTTGGGCTACTTATGGATATTGGGTCATCAGTGTTTGGACTTTTGGTGAATTGCATTGGGCTGCGACAGAAAAGGGGATGGTGTCAATTGATTCTAGGTTGGGTTTAGTTTCTTTTCAAGGCAGTTTGTTAATTCCTATCCTTGTTTGCGTTCGTTTAGCAATTTTGTTTTATCATATCTTCATCCAATTTTGTCAACTTAAATTGATTCTAATCCCTGATGCTAATTTTATATCAAACTTTTCTATGATTAATACTATTTTCTAATTCAAAAAAATTGAAGAACAAACATGATTGCAATAATTACATCAACAATTTTGATGTTACGTTTACCGTAGAAATGCCTAAATTCCTAAAATATCTTGCTCGTTCACAATGACATGTGCTAAATTCGATCTCCATTGAATAAAGAATCCAACTATTTTGTATTGGGTTGTTGTTGTTAGGAGGAAATATGGGGAGGGTTAAAAATGAGTTATGTACTCGATGCAACTCAATATTGTTCTCCACGTTTTTTACCGTTGTTCCAGGTGTTTGACTGTTGTTCTCCCTGTTAGAATCAGGTTTGTTAGACGATGACCTAGGTCAGGATGCCTCAAATAGACAGAGTACCTTCGAATCGTGAGCGATGATCAAATGGTCTAGAACCTAGTGCTCCCATACTAAAGAAAGACTCAAGAGTCAGAATAGAGTAACGTAGAGCCAAAAGCTAGAGTTAAGTCTTAGCTCTCATAATAGAGTAACATTAGACTTAGGCTTATGAATCCAATAAACCTTCTTATCTCTCAGATATGACCAAGACATGTTTTAAAATTTGTTAGCGATGGGTTTGAACTGTTACAAAAAAATATTAAACGAACACTCAAGATGGTCGAGTTGGTTTAAGGCATTTGTCTCATGTATGGGTTTGGAAGGGCATGGGTTTAAATCTGATTCCCATTCTCGACAAGTTATTTTTTTATTGTGAGGTTCCACAATATCTGCAAGTGGTTGGCTCAATCTCACATTTATGGATGAAAATGAACAATATCTACTACGAGTGGGCTTACTGTGAGGCTGCCGATGATATTGGCAATATCTACTAGGAGTGAGCTTATCGTGACACTGATGGCTGTACATAACAAAGAATATTTGTTAGAAGTGGGCTTGAGCTGACAGTTAGACTCACAGGCAATATCTGCTAGAAGTGACTTAAGCTTAACATTAGGCTGACGGTGATACGTAACTAGCAATATCTGGTAAAAGTGGGCTTGAGTTTACCGTCGGGCTTACGGAGATACGTAACAGGTAATATCTGTTAGAAATGGGTTTAAGTTTACCGTTAGGCTAATGGCGATACGTAATGAGTAATATTCGTTAAAATGTGCTTGAGTTTACCGTTACAGAGATACGTAACAAGTAATATCTGTTACAAATGGCTTAAGTTTACCGTCAGGCTCACGAGGATACGTAATGAGCAATATCCACTAAAAGTGGGCTTGAATTTACCATTGACAAGGATATGTAATGGACAATATCTAGTAGAAGTTGGCTTACCATGAGGCTTACAACGATACATAACATGAGTTTGAGCTTACCGTTAGGCTTATGATGATATGTAACAAGCACTATCTACTAGAAGTGGGCTTGAGCTTACCCATGAGGTTGACGGTGATACGTAACGCGTAATATGTGCTAGAAGAGGGCTTACTGTTAGGCTGACGGTCATAATATTATGCTGACGACGATACATAATAGACAATATCTGCTAGAAATGGGCTTGAGCATCCTGTGAGGCTTACAAACAATATCTTTTAGAAGTGGGCTCGAAAACAACAAATAACAACTTATCTTTTATGAAATAGAAGGTGATTATCATTTTTCAGCTCGGAAACCATAGGGATAATATAAAATTATACAACAAGATTCAACAACTATATAACCAAAGGTCCGATAAAATAACAACTTTATTTAAGGGAGGCCTCACTCATAAAAGTCTCTACAATCAACCTTCGATGTTTAAAGGATACAATATTCAACAACTACAAAGTCTCATAGTCTCGTGGAACTCTTATATACTTATTCTCTATAAAATCTAAATCCATCAAAAAGAAAAAATATATATATATATAAAATATAAATGATAACAAGTTCGTGACTATTTTTGTTGTCAACCGTTTAAACTAAATTGTGATAGATGTTGCAGAATACAAATGATAATAAGTTTGTGACTATTTTTGTTGTTTTTAAAATAAAACAATTATATATATAATAATATATTTGTCAATTTTAAAATAAATTTAAACTTACGATTTTTATCTAATTTAATATTATTATTATTTTAATAACAAAATCAAATAAATTTAAACCGTCGGTTTTTACTATTATTACTATTTTTAAAATTAAAGAAATTTAAACAAGGAGTGATTAACATTTTTAAATAAATAAGGGGAAAGAAATTTTAAGCACGCTTTTTCTTCTCCAATTCCGCTACAATTTTGTGCAGGGGAATGATATAGAAGAAGGGAGCAAATCTGATATAGAAGTTGCCGAGGAAAATATTTCCTCTGACTTTTTTTTTATTGAAGCAAGCTCTTCTAGCCCAAATAAAGGGAAGAATAGGAGACCACTAGTCTAGATGAGAGACTATGCAATAGGAGATTAGATTGAAAAAGATAATGAAGCTCATTGGGTCACGTTTTCCTCTACTGATCCTGTAAACTTTGAAGACTCGTTGAAGAGTGAGAAATGGAGGCAAGCCATGGATCTGGAAATTGAAGCAATAAACAGGAATGACCCATGGGAATTGATGGAGTTACCTAATGGGTGAAAGAAAGTTGGAGTAAAATGACTTTATAAGACGAAATTCAATGAAAATGAGGAAGTCGACAAATATAAGGCCATACTTGTAGCAAAGGGGTATACTCAACAGCAAAGGGTAGACTATGCTAAAGTATTTACACCTGTTGCACGCATGGAGACAATTCGTTTGGTGGTAGCACTTGCATCTCAAAGAAGCTGGTCCATCTATCAGCTGGATGTGAAATCTGTATTTCTACATTGTGATTTGAATGAAATGGTTTTTGTGAACAACCTTATGGATATGTGCAAAAGGGACATGAGAAAAGGGTTTCCCTTTTTCTTCTTTTCTTTTCTCTCATTTTCTTTTTTATTTTTTTGTGGGCTCTTAGTCGAGGGCCTCCACGGACCCCGAAAAATAGTATGAGGGAAAAATGCCCCTCTATTGACTTTGACCAACATCCTATTAACTATCATTGTGAGATTTAAAGGAACGTTTCAGGACAATGGTAGATGTGAAAGTTTCGAAGTGATTTAAAGGTGTCATAATGTACGACATGGATTGTGATATGAGGTATCCAAAACATGACATACAATTATGAAACCGTGACTTGAGATTGAGCGAAGTGGGAGATTCACGATGAGGAAAGTATAGAAATTTTTCAAACAAATCTAGACTTTTCGCAAGTTTTACGGGTAGGAATCGTTAAAAATCTATACGAACCCTAAGTTAAGTAAAATTTATGGGACTATGAACGAACTAAGCCGAACACCTATTAGAATTAGTAACTGTCACGGCAGCATTATGTAAAACATGATGATACTTCACCTGCCTTGTGGTGCACGCGTCGTACCATCGTGATGGAATAGTGGTATCCCCAAATGCATGAGCACACATAATGCATGAGGTCCCAATATTTTTTCATTTTCAACATTATTAAATATAACCTCGCCTCAGTTTTTCATTCATATCATATCATTTCTCATTTTTTATTTCTCATATCATACATAATTCTAACTGGGTTATATTTCATGCCATTTATCGTGATTTCATGACATTTGTATCATTCTGTATACACACAATTTAGGAGACATAACATAACGTTCCATGCTTTTAACATAACATTTCATCATATACATATCGTATCATAACATATTGCATCACAATATATCATATCGTATACATGTCAATTTATCACATATCTCATACCGTGGCATATATATCATGTCATTTTCATATCATATGACAACATATACATATATCCGTCATTCACATATCGTATCATAACCATATCATATCGAAAACTTTTAGTAGTCATATCGTTTCCTAACTTATAATAGCCTCAACATTCTTATACATGTCACAGTCATATCATTACATGAACGTACCTTAGTTATATCGAACGCTATCTTCTATTAATCTATCATAATTGTATCCCTTGCTACACATAACCTGATCTTATTCTTTTATCAATCGACTGTGACCATATCGTTTTTTTAACTCTCTCATATCCATAGCACTTCGATACATACCCTAACCTTAACGTTCCATGAACATATCTTACTCATCGTTACATTACGTTTAGTGCATCCTTCTCGTATCCTATCTCAAACATATCATTGAACACCCCTTATTGTAAGTATTATTGTACAATTCACATATTATAACATGTACATATCATTATATAAGCATATTTATCCATAAACAGTTCACACATATTGATATATATGACACGTGCAGAACTACGAGACACGTGTCAACATCAAATATAACCATGCCAATAGTAAGACCACTTACTTGGATGGCCTTAGCCTAAGTTCTATCTAACTCCAAATTAGCTTGCTTTTGCTCCTCGAATTCGTTCTCACTTATGCCAAGGTGCTTCACCTTATTAAAGATATTCACCGAATTCCTTGCGTTATTCTAACTCCTAACTTTTATCAAGTATTTAACAAATTCTTAATCTTTCCATTTAGATTTAATATTTCTTGGAATATAATATGTCTAACATTACAATGCCGAGTGACATACAATTTATTTAATGTTTCTTATCTTTGTGAAAATAATCCTAACATCCTATTAACTATCATTGTGAGATTTAAAGGAAAGTTTGAGGACAACCGTAGATGTGAAAGTTGTGAGGTGATTTAAAGGTGTCACAATGTACGACATGGATTGTGATATGAGGTATCCAAAATATGACATAGAATTATGAAACCGTGACTTGAGATTGAGCGAAATGGGAGATTCACAATGAGGAAAGTATTGACCGTTTGGAAGTTCGACAACCTCCTCAGTCTGAGTCGCAATATGCTCGTAATCTTAAGTTGTTTTCAGATGGTAGTACAAGTCCTTGACCAGTTGTATCTTTGATGTATCTCAAAACTCGAAGAGCATAAATTGACTAAGCATACGAACTGAATACACTATGTCAGGCCTAGTAATCGATAAATATATTAATCTATCAATCAATTGTCTGTATTTACTTGGATCATCAACTTCTCTCCTTCTGTTAAAGAAAGTTTCAAATTTTTCTCCACAGAAAATTTTCCTAGACTTGCTCTTGTAAGACCTGTGTCTTGAAGAATTTCTAGAGCATACTTTCTTTGAGACATAAAAATTTCTTTTCTAGACCTAAAAAATTCAATGCCTAGGAAATATTTCAAATTCCCTAAATCTTTGATAAGGAATTTCTCTAGTAAACTAGTCTTGAGATGTTGAATTTTTTTTAGATCAGTGCCTGTCAACAGAATATCATCAACATAGATAAGAGCTGCAGTGAAAGAAGTACCTTTACTATTAGTAAATAAAGAGTAATCTGTTTTGAACTGAGTGTACCCTGCATTTTGTATAGTGGAAGAGAATATGGGGAACCAACTGCGAGAAGCCTGTTTTAAACTATAAAGAGATTTATGGAGCCGACATATAGACTTATAACATTCAACAGAACCATTTAGATTATCATGGAGAAAGACATTTTGAACATCCAACTGATGAGTGAACCATTTTCGAGCAGCGACAATAGTGAGTAAGCAGACGAAGTGTTGTAAGTTTCGCTTTAGGCGAAAATGTCTCTTTGTAATCAACACCTTCAACTTGAGCGTATCCCTTTGCTACCAGTCGAGCTTTATAACATTCAACAGAACCATTAGAGTTGTGTTTAATCTTGTACACCCAATGACAGCCAATAGCTTTATGGCTAGGTGGTAGAGGAACGAGAGACCACGTATGATTACGTTCCGAAGCTGCAATTTCATCATGCATAGCCTACTGCCGTAATGGATCGCCAACTGTCTAATAATAGGTTTTAGGTTTTGTCTGGACTGTAATAAGAGCTAGAAAAGCACGTTGAGTAGGAGAAAAACGAGAGTAAGAAAGGTAATGATGTAGGGGATACCTGGTGTCAATGTTGGGATTTGAGCTAGAGGTTAAATGATTGGCTCCAGAAGTCATCTCATAATCATTATGACATGCGGATGCTATTTTGTACGAGTAGAACGTCGGAGTGGAACTGATGTATCAGGTGGGATAAGGTTAGAACTAGTGGGTAAATCTGGAGAAGGAATAGAAGGCAGAGGAGACCACGAAGTAGTAGGTGACGGAATAGAAGATGGGGGAGGACTAGAATGGATGTTCGAGTAGGATGAATCATGAAGTGGTAAAATGGGAGTTGAAGGAGCCAATGTCAGAATTTGTGAATCTGATGAAAAAGGAAAATCATCTTCACAAAATTTAACATCATGACTGATAAAGAATTTTTTAGATTGTATGTCATACAACTTGTAACCTTTGTTACCAGAAGGATATCCTACGAAAACACAAGGAGTTGTCTGAGTTTCAAATTTTTGCTTAAAGTGTACTACAATTGCATAACACTTACAACCAAAAACTTTAAGATGGTGAAATGTAGGTGGTCGTTTGTAGAGTGCATCAAAGGGTGTCTTGTTAGATAACAATGTTGATGGTGTTCTATTTATAAGATAAACAACAGTTAAAATTCACCCTACCTAAAAATGAAGTGGAACCTGTGACTGAAAGAGAAGATACCTAGCTACATTTAGGATATGACGATGCTTGCGTTCCACGACAACATTTTGTTGTAAAGTATAGACACAAGTCGCTGAAATTCAACGCCACATGAAGTAAAAATGGTTGCAAAGATAGGAACTCAGTCCCATTGCGTGATCTAACTATCTTGAAAGTAGTATGAAATTGAGTTTGAATGAATTTAAAAAAGTTCATTAACAAATGATGTTGCATAAGGAAACCCAAGTACATCGAGTAAAATCATTGACAGTAGTGAGAAAAAAACGTAGAGTTGAAATTTTATGTGGTCCCCAAACATCACAATGTAACATATCGAAGGCAAAATGGGTTGTTATTGAGCTTCTTGGGAAAGACAACCTAGTTTGTTTTGCTAATGGGAAGATACTACAGTTATGAGAAAAAATATCATTATTAAGATGCAACTGCTGAGCTAGAAATTTAAAACGAGAAAAAGAAGGATGACCTAGGCGTAAATGCCATAAATTAGATGACTGAGATACTTGGTGAGCTGAAGATTTGATTGGAGATGGTGAAATATGATAGAGACCTCTGAATTGTTTACTTGAGCCAATCATCCTCCCCGTAGCCAAGTCCTGCACAACACAAGAATCAGGATAGAAGGTGACATAATATTTCAAGTCATTGGTAAGTTTGCTGATCGACATTATGTTTAAATTGAATGAAGGCACACATAAAACAATGTTTAATTTAAGGTCAGAATTAAAGAAAATATTGCCAGTATATGACTTATGTACTGTCCTTCCATTAGGAAAATTTATTATAGATATGGTGGAAGTCTTTGGTTCAATCATAATAGAAGCTTTGGATAGTATATGATCCGTTGATTGACTTGTACTGCCCTTTTGTAATTATTTTTCTATCGACATCGAACTTCTGTATGTCTCCTATCACAAAATTTACAGTGACGCTTAAGGATTCAACACTCATCAATTGTATGACCACTTTTATTACAGTGTTCACATGATTTGTCCTTGGTGAATTTTGAATATGTTGTTTTCTTCTGCACTGCTGATGCAATCGAGAAATTCTCAGTAGGTTCAGAAGTTACCTGACGCTACATCTCTTCTTGTACAAGTAATGAATAGGCTTGCCTCACATTAGGTAATGGAGTCAAAATCAATATGTTAGATCTCACCATTTTATAAGACTTATTGAGCCCCATGAGTAGTTGCATCAACTTGTCTTCTTCGCATTGATCAACATGTATTTGAAATTGATTACAGGTAAATAAATATCCTCACTAGCCCAATAGAGTCAAGCCCAATAATTGTACAAGCCCATTGTATATTTATTTTAGTAGAGATTTTAGGAAAGATACTAGAGATTTTAGGAAAGATAGTAAATATTTTAGAAAAGAGATCTCAATATTATCGGAAAAAGATTTACATTTGTTAGGTTTAGATTGCATAGTCGACCCTACATCCGAAAAAATCACAAGTAATATAAAGTAGTAGTATTCCACAAAGTGTCTTGTATTCTCTTCTCGATTGGTCTTAATAAAGAGTGCGAGTGTTTCCCACAGAGAGTTGTGTTCAACAATTTTGTATCAGAGCGAGGTTAGTATAGGTTGTCTGATTTCTTGGAATTCTTAGGATGCTCTGTGGCTGCAGCCCTGCCTGATCTTCTACATCTAAAACGATTTCTTGAGATTATTAATGAGTGAGTTTCTTTGTGTCATGAGTAGTCAGTGACTCTGCAAATCTTGTGTCGAAAAGGCATGCTTGGTATTATTGAGGTATTGTCAACACGACAGGTGACTTCCAAATCATAGGAGGAATCAAGAAACTCAACAACAACTACTACAATACATGGGAAACATACATGATGTCCTATTTACAAGAACAGGATCTTTGGGAGATCATTGGCGGGAGTGAAACTATGTCGTCAGTAGAGGATTCTAATGATGCCTTGCGTAAATGGAGAATCAAAGCAGGCAAAGCAATGTTTGCCTTAAAGACCACAATCGAAGAAGAGATGTTAGAACATATTTGGGATGACAAGACACCGAAAGAAGCATGGGACACGTTCGTGATGTTGTTCTCCAAGAAGAACAATACGAGAATACAACTTCTAAAGAACTAGCTAGTGTCAATTTCACAACGTGACATGACGATTACTCAGTACTTCCACAAAGAAAAGACGATTTGCCGAGAGATTACTAAACTAGAACCGAAGTTTGTAATTGGAGAAGATCAAATGAAGAGAATCATTATCCACGGGTTGCGATCAGAATATAGAAGCTTCATTATTGCTGTGCAAGGATGACCCACTCAACCATCACTGGTAGAGTTTGAAAAAATTTTAGCCAGCCATGAAACCATGGCTAAACAAACGGGGGGCATCACATTAAAGGGTGAAGAAAAAACACTCCACACAAATGAAAGTCGGGGAAATAATAAATCATCTACCAAACGTGGATACAAAAATGGTGACAAAAGAAGAAGTCATCAAGGAACTGCACAACCTAAGAGAGCTCAGAAGAATGACAAAAGGAGTTCTCAAGGAAAGAGATTTGAAGGTAATTGCTATAATGACGGGAAGAAGGGCCACATGTCTAAAGACTGTTAGTCCAAGAAAAAATCTGTCAAAAACAATGTGGCATCCTCCAACATGGAGATGGAGGAGGAATGGGATATAGAGGTACTATATGTCATAGAAGAAGACGAGCTAGCTTTCATGGTGACGATGGGAGACCATATCAATGATGAGAATGACTGGATCTTTGATTTAGGATGCTCAAACCATATGACTGGCGATCAGAGTAAATTGCAAGACAAGAAAGAGTACAAAGGAAGTCATATGGTACGCACAACAAATAACGCACAGTTGTCAATTGCTCAGATCGGTAATAGGACGATCATGTCTTGCAATAAATCTGATACAGTGTCACTACATAATGTTTATCATGTACCAGGTATAAAGAAGAACTTGTTGTAAGTGCGACAACTAACAATATCAGGAAACTTCGACTTGTTTCGGCCAGAAGATGAAAGAGTCCCTCAAGATGTTAAGACAATAGGAAAGGTGACAATAGAAGAATGAAGAGTGGAGTCTATTTACGTCGTATCTATAGAGTCTGCCTATGTTCACAAGACCCGAAAGAATGAGACGACAAATCTATGGCATGCAAGATTGGGACATGTTAGCTACCATAAGTTGAAGCTGATTATGGAGAAATTCATGCTCAAAGGTCTACCTCAACTTTAAGTCAAAATAGACATTGTTTGCGCTGGATGTCAATAGGGTAAAACTCATCAATAACCATACAAAGAGTCAAGTTTCAAAGCAAAGAAACAATTAGAGTTAATATACTCTGATTTGTTTGGTCCAATCAAACAAGCATCGATCAGCGGAATGCGGTATTTGGTGACGTTTATTGACAACTAATCAAGATATGTGTGAACTTTCTTTATGGAAGAAAAATTTTACACGTTCTCAAAGTTTCAAGAATTCAAGATGATCATCGAAGGAGAAGTAGGAGTGAAGATTCGTTGTCTACGTTTAGACAATTGCGGAGAATACACGTCAGATGAGTTAACCAATATTTACATGAGTGTGGGATACGACGCCAGTTTACATGTGCTAACGCGCCACAACAAAATTGTGTAGCAGAAAGAAAGAATTGACACCTTGCAGAAATTTGTCGAAGCATATTACACTCAAAGAATGTTCCAGGAAGATTTTGAGCTGAAGCTATGCGAACTGTTGCCCATGTGATCAACAAGCTTCCCCAACCAAAGCTAGGATTCCTCTGACAATTTGAGATACTATGGGATATGAAACCTACAGTTAGTTAATTCCACGTATTTGATTGTGTTTGCTATGTATTTGAGCCTGACCATCTATGTAGCAAGTTTGACGAGAAAGCAGTCAAATGTATATTTGTTGGATACGACAATCAAAGGAAAGGATGGAAGTGCTGTGATCCAACAAGTGGAAAATATTATACATCAAGAGATGTAGTTTTCGATGAAGCAGTGGAAAATATTATACATCAAGAGATGTAGTTTTCGATGAAGCATCTTCATCGTGGTCCTCGGAGAAGAAAGTCTTACCAGATTCAAACATTGAAGAAATTTTACAACAGATGATGGGGAAGCAAACTACTCAAATTCAATCAAATGTTGATGTGCCTGAAGATCTAAGTGACATTGATATTGACAAGCAAGAGGTGACTAAATCAAGTGAATCTGATAAAAATCAAACAAGACATCAACAACTTACGCGATCAAATAGAATCCGAAGGCCAAATCCTAAGTATGTAAACACAGCTATTGTAGAAGATAGAGTTAACGAACCAGAGACATATGAAGAGGCATCACAAAACTGGTTTGAAAAAAAGCAATGGAGGAAGAAATTATAGCCCTGGAGCTGTAAAGACTGGGTTGACTCGATGACTAAAAAAGGCAGGTAAATTTTTCTCGCTCAATAAAACCATTAAAATTTAAAACATAATTTACATTATACCAAAAAATTGCGCGCGCATTAATAATTTAAAATACGACGTAATGGTTAGAACATAAAATAAGGAATAGACTCAAAACATTTTAAAACAAAAGGGTTGAAGACGACGGGTGAGGTTTGTCTATGGCACCTGCTCCAAAGTTTGCTCCCCATCTCGACTAGCTCCTTATCACCTGAAAAAAATGGAGAATAAGGAATGAGTACAAGACTCAGTAAGTAGCCTACTTGTAGGCTCTTAATCGTGTCCTTAACATGCTAAGGTACCATATTATTTGTTCTTGTTGTAAGTACTTAGGCTCTCTAATTCTTGTTCTTGACTCGGGGTTCTTATCTTGATCTTTCTTGAGGACCTTGGTCCTTGAATTCTAAAACCTTGGTTATCCTTTAAGAGCTTTAGTACCATGTTCTTGGTTCTTGATTCTTGTCCTTAGAACTAGGATCTTGATATGTTCTAGTCCGTGATCTTTCTCTTTTCCGTGGTACTTTCTAGGTTCTTGTTCTATTCTTGGTTCGTTCTCTAAGACACTCCCCCTAGGATTTAAGGCACTAGACATGCACCTGACAATCCTATGTCCAAGGCTTCATGTGTTCCAAGCAACACAGCCTTAACCTATGTCTAAGGCTTCAGGCATAAAAAAGCGATGTAGTCTTACCGCATCTTATGGCTTGCCCTTCGATACGGTCTGCTTAACCTATACCCAAGGCTTCAAGCATTTCAAGCGGCTTAGTTTTGAAACCTACATCCAAGGCTTCTTACGTTCCAAGCGATGTAGAGTTCATCTAGTGGGTTATTCTAATGTTACCTAATCACCGAGCAATTTGATCGGTTTAGGGTCTTAACTCGCGGTTCTTTGGAACAGGAGAAGTTGTCTCAGCAAGACCAGTAGGAAATTTGAAGTTGTTTTTTGGAGATAGATTCATTATATTAGATAATGTACTTTTTGTTCCGAGAATAAAAAGAAATCTAATATCTATCTCTTGTTTATTAGAAAAATTGTATAAAGTATCTTTTGAAATCAATGAAGTGTTCACTTGCGAAAGAGGTATTCATATTTGTTCTGCAAAACTAGAAAACAACTTATATATGTTAAAACTGAACTAAACAAAATCTATTTTAAATACCGTGATGTTTAATACAGCTGAAACTCAAAATAAATGACAAAAGATTTCTCTTAATACCTATCTTTAGCACTTATGACTAGGACACATTAATCTCAATAGGATTGGAAGATTGGTTAAAAGGGGACTTCTAAATGAGTTAGAAGACAACTCTTTACCTCCATGTGAGTCCTGTCTTGAGGATAAAATGACTAAACGACCATTTTTTGAAAAAGGTTATAGAGCCCAAGAAACCTTAGAACTCGTGCATACAGATCTATGTGGTCCAATGAATGTCAAAGCACGAGGATGGTATGAATATTTCATCAGTTTTATTGATTATTATTCAAGGTATGACTATCTTTACCTAATGCACTACAAGTCCGAAGCTCTTGAAAAGTTTAGAGAGTATTAGGCTGAGGTTGGGAATCTATTAGGAAAAAACTATTAAAACACTTCGATGAGATCGAGGTGGAGTGTATATGGACTTAAGATTCCAGGACTATATGATAGAACATGGAATAACGCTCAACTCTCAACCCCTGGTATACCCCAACAGAATGGTGTATCGGAAAGGAGAAATAGAATTCTATTAGACACGGTTCAGTCTATGATCAGTTTCGCTTGATTACTTGATTCGTTTTGGGGATATGCAGTGGAGACTGCTGCATACATTTTGAGCATGGTTCCTTCTAAGAGTGTTTCAAAAACACCTTATGAGTTATGGAGAGGGCATAAAGGTAGTTTACGTCACTTCAGGATTTGGGGATGCCTAGCACATGTGTTGGTGCAAAACCCAAGAAATTAAAATGTCGTTCAAAATTATGCCTATTCGTAGGATACTCAAAAGAGACGAAAGGTGGTCTGTTTTATAAACATCAAGAAAATAGAGTGTTTGTATTAACAAACGCTACATTCTTAGAGGAAGACCACGTAAGAAATCATCAACCTCGCAGCAAACTAGTATTGAGTGAGATTTCTAAAGAAGCAACTAATAAAACAAAAGGAGTTGTTGATTAGGCTGGTCCTTCAACAAGAGTTGTTAATGGAGCTCGTACTTTTGTTCAATCACATCCTTCTCAAGAGTTGAGAATGCCTCGATGTAGTGGGAGTGTTATAACTCAACCCGATCGTTACTTAGGTTTGGCAGAAACATAGGTCATCATACCTGATGATGACGTTGAGGATCCATTAACATATAAACAGGTAATGAATGAAGAAGATAGAGATCAGTGGATCAAAGCCATGAATCTTGAAATGGAGTCAATGTACTTCAACTCAATTTGGGAAATTGTAGATCAACCAGATGGGGTAAAACCTATTGGTTCCAAATGGATCTACAAGAGGAAACGAGACCAAGCTAGTAAGGTATAGACCTTTAAAGTGCGCCTTGTAGCAAAGGGTTATACCTAAAGAGAGGGGGTGGACTATGAAAAAATCTTCTCTCCTTTACAAGAAGATAGTCAACTCTACAGTAGTTTTCTTAGTGTTGTACATTTAAGCATTGACTCCCAACACCATTCCAAATGAAAGATTTGGAAGAGGCTTAGTTTGTTCTTGCAATCCAAATTGTTCAGAATCGTAAGAACAAACACTAACATTGTCTCAGGCATCCTACATCGACAAAATGTTGGTTCGATATAAGATGCAGAACTCCAAGAAAAGATTATTACCTTTCATGCATGGAGTTCATTTGTCGAAGGAACAAAGTCCTAAGACACCTCAAGAAGTTGAGGATATGAGACATATTCCCTATGCATCAGCAGTCGGCAGTTTTATGTATGGCCATGCTGTGTACCCGACCAAACATTGCTATGCTATGGGAATTGTCAGCAGATAACAGTCCAATTCGGGACATATTGATTGGAGTGCCGTCCAATTCTAATGTACGGCGCTAAGGATCTGATCCTTTAAGGGTACACTGACTCAGATCTTCAGACCAATACAGATTCGAGGAAATCGACATCTAGATCTATTTTCACTCTGAACGGAGGAGCAATAATATGGAGAAGCATAAACCAAGGTTGGATTGCTGATTCCACCATGAGGTTGAGTATATTGCTGCTTGTGAAGCAGCAAAAGAATCAGTATGGCTTAGGAAGTTCTTAACTGATTTGGAAGTCATTCCAAATATGCATCTGTCTATCACTCTTTATTATGATAACAGTGGAGCGGTTGCAAATTCTAAAGAACCAAGAAGCCATGAACGATGAAAACATATTGAGCGCAAATATCATCTCATAAGGGAGATTATGCAACGAGGAGATGTGATCGTCACACAGATAGCTTCAGAACAACATTGCTGGTTAATTTACAAAGCCCCTCACGACTAAAGTGTTTGAAGGGTACCTAGTGAGTCTAGGACTACGAGTTATATAATCTAGGGCAAGTGGGAGAAAATGCATGGGTACTTGATGCCCTAGTTTATTGTATTTATGTCTTTCTATCTACTCAACATTATAAAACCCCACTATAGCCTAGTAGTTGCACTTCCCTCACTATAGATATATTTCTGTCCATTTGAAATAACTATGATTAGTAAGTCGATCCTTCACAGGTTGTTCGTAACTAGAGCTGAGTCAATTTACCGTTTTACCCCTAAAGTTACTTCTTGTTCCTTATGTCTCACTGATCCTCTAATGAACAATTGGTTTGTGGTCCAACCAGTAAACCGAATCTCTCTCAGGCCAATGAGAGGGTGGGGTCCCTTGTTCAAGACCTGGAGTCACTGCTTAAGGGAACTACTGTTAGGCTATGGAGCCTGATACTTATTTATAGCTTGGTCAACGGTTATATCCGGAAGCGTCGCTGAAGCTCCAGAGGAGTTGCGTCGTCTGGAAGCGTCGCTGAAGCTCTAGAGGGAGTTGCGTCGTCCGGAAGCGTCGCTGAAGCTCCAGAGGGGGTTGCGTCGGCTGAAAGCGTCGCTGAAGCTCCAGAGGGAGTTGCGTTGTCCGGAAGAGTCGCTGAAGCTTTAGAGGAAGTTGCGTCGTCCGGAAGCGTCTCTGAAGCTCCAGAGGGGGTTGCGTCGCTGAAGCTCTAGAGGGGGTTGCGTCATCCGGAAGCATCGCTGAAGCTCCACAGAGGGTTGCGTCGGCTGGAAGCGTCACTGAAGCTTCAGAGGGAGTTGCGTCGTCTGAAAGCGTCGCTGAAGCTCCAGAGGGAGTTGTGTTGTCTAGAAGCGTCGCTGAAGCTCCAGAGGGAGTTGCGTCGTCCGAAAGCGTCGCTAAAGCTCAAGAAGGGGTTGCGATGGCGAGAAGCGTAGCTCCAGAGGGAGTTGGGTCGTCCAAAAGCGTCGCTGAAGCTCCAGAGGGAGTTGCGTCGTCTGGAAGCGTCGCTGAAGCTCTAGAGGGAGTTGCGTCGTCTGGAAGCGTCGCTGAAGCTCTAGAGGGAGTTGCGTCGTCTGGAAGCGTCGCTGAAGCTCTAGAGGGAGTTGCGTCGTCCGAAAGCGTTGCTGAAGCTCTAGAGGGGGTTGCGTCGTCCGGAAGCGTCGCTGAAGCTCCAGAGGGGGTTGCGTCGCCCGGAAGCGTCGCTGAAGCTCCAGAGGAGGTTGCGTCGTCCAGAAGCGTCGCTGAAGCTCCAGGGGGTTGCGTCGTTGTAGCTCCAGAGGGAGTTGCGTCATCCGGAAGCGTCGCTGAAGCTCCAGAGGGGGTTGCGTCGTCCGGAAGCGTCGCTGAAACTCCTGAGGGGGTTGCATCGTCCAGAAGCGTCGCTGAAGCTCTAGAGGAGGTTGCGTCGTCCGGAAGCGTCGCTGAAGCTCCACAGGGGGTTGCGTCGTCTGGAAGCGTCGTTGAAGCTCCAGAGGGAGTTGCGTCGTCTGGAAGCGTCGCTGAAGCTCTAGAGGGAGTTGCGTCGTCTGGAAGCGTCGCTGGAGCTCTAGAGGGAGTTGCGTCGTCCGGAAGCGTCGCTAAAGCTCAAGAGGGGGTTGCGATGGCCGGAAGCGTAGCTCCAGAGGGAGTTGCGTCGTCCGAAAGCGTTGCTGAAGCTCTAGAGGGAGTTGCGTCATCCGGAAGTGTCGCTGAAGCAATAGAGGGAGTTGCGTCGTCCGGAAGCGTCGCTGAAGCTCTAGAGGGAGTTGCGTCGTCCGGAAGCGTCGCTGAAGCTCCAGAGGGGGTTGCGTCGTCCGGAAGCGTCGCTGAAGCTCCAGAGGGAGTTGCGTCGTCCGGAAGCGTCGCTGAAGCTCCAGAGGGAGTTGCGTCGTCCGGAAGCGTCGCTGAAGCTCCAGAGGGAGTTGCGTCGTCCGGAAGCGTCGCTGAAGCTCCAGAGGGAGTTGCGTCGTCCGGAAGCGTCGCTGAAGCTCCAGAGGGAGTTGCGTCGTCCGGAAGCGTCGCTGAAGCTCCAGAGGGAGTTGCGTCGTCCGGAAGCGTCGCTGAAGCTCCAGAGGGAGTTGCGTCGTCCGGAAGCGTCGCTGAAGCTCCAGAGGGAGTTGCGTCGTCCGGAAGCGTCGCTGAAGCTCCAGAGGGAGTTGCGTCGTCCGGAAGCGTCGCTGAAGCTCCAGAGGGAGTTGCGTCGTCCGGAAGCGTCGCTGAAGCTCCAGAGGGAGTTGCGTCGTCCGGAAGCGTCGCTGAAGCTCCAGAGGGAGTTGCGTCGTCCGGAAGCGTCGCTGAAGCTCCAGAGGGAGTTGCGTCGTCCGGAAGCGTCGCTGAAGCTCCAGAGGGAGTTGCGTCGTCCGGAAGCGTCGCTGAAGCTCCAGAGGGAGTTGCGTCGTCCGGAAGCGTCGCTGAAGCTCCAGAGGGAGTTGCGTCGTCCGGAAGCGTCGCTGAAGCTCCAGAGGGAGTTGCGTCGTCCGGAAGCGTCGCTGAAGCTCCAGAGGGAGTTGCGTCGTCCGGAAGCGTCGCTGAAGCTCCAGAGGGAGTTGCGTCGTCCGGAAGCGTCGCTGAAGCTCCAGAGGGAGTTGCGTCGTCCGGAAGCGTCGCTGAAGCTCCAGAGGGAGTTGCGTCGTCCGGAAGCGTCGCTGAAGCTCCAGAGGGAGTTGCGTCGTCCGGAAGCGTCGCTGAAGCTCCAGAGGGAGTTGCGTCGTCCGGAAGCGTCGCTGAAGCTCCAGAGGGAGTTGCGTCGTCCGGAAGCGTCGCTGAAGCTCCAGAGGGAGTTGCGTCGTCCGGAAGCGTCGCTGAAGCTCCAGAGGGAGTTGCGTCGTCCGGAAGCGTCGCTGAAGCTCCAGAGGGAGTTGCGTCGTCCGGAAGCGTCGCTGAAGCTCCAGAGGGAGTTGCGTCGTCCGGAAGCGTCGCTGAAGCTCCAGAGGGAGTTGCGTCGTCCGGAAGCGTCGCTGAAGCTCCAGAGGGAGTTGCGTCGTCCGGAAGCGTCGCTGAAGCTCCAGAGGGAGTTGCGTCGTCCGGAAGCGTCGCTGAAGCTCCAGAGGGAGTTGCGTCGTCCGGAAGCGTCGCTGAAGCTCCAGAGGGAGTTGCGTCGTCCGGAAGCGTCGCTGAAGCTCCAGAGGGAGTTGCGTCGTCCGGAAGCGTCGCTGAAGCTCCAGAGGGAGTTGCGTCGTCCGGAAGCGTCGCTGAAGCTCCAGAGGGAGTTGCGTCGTCCGGAAGCGTCGCTGAAGCTCCAGAGGGAGTTGCGTCGTCCGGAAGCGTCGCTGAAGCTCCAGAGGGAGTTGCGTCGTCCGGAAGCGTCGCTGAAGCTCCAGAGGGAGTTGCGTCGTCCGGAAGCGTCGCTGAAGCTCCAGAGGGAGTTGCGTCGTCCGGAAGCGTCGCTGAAGCTCCAGAGGGAGTTGCGTCGTCCGGAAGCGTCGCTGAAGCTCCAGAGGGAGTTGCGTCGTCCGGAAGCGTCGCTGAAGCTCCAGAGGGAGTTGCGTCGTCCGGAAGCGTCGCTGAAGCTCCAGAGGGAGTTGCGTCGTCCGGAAGCGTCGCTGAAGCTCCAGAGGGAGTTGCGTCGTCCGGAAGCGTCGCTGAAGCTCCAGAGGGAGTTGCGTCGTCCGGAAGCGTCGCTGAAGCTCCAGAGGGAGTTGCGTCGTCCGGAAGCGTCGCTGAAGCTCCAGAGGGAGTTGCGTCGTCCGGAAGCGTCGCTGAAGCTCCAGAGGGAGTTGCGTCGTCCGGAAGCGTCGCTGAAGCTCCAGAGGGAGTTGCGTCGTCCGGAAGCGTCGCTGAAGCTCCAGAGGGAGTTGCGTCGTCCGGAAGCGTCGCTGAAGCTCCAGAGGGAGTTGCGTCGTCCGGAAGCGTCGCTGAAGCTCCAGAGGGAGTTGCGTCGTCCGGAAGCGTCGCTGAAGCTCCAGAGGGAGTTGCGTCGTCCGGAAGCGTCGCTGAAGCTCCAGAGGGAGTTGCGTCGTCCGGAAGCGTCGCTGAAGCTCCAGAGGGAGTTGCGTCGTCCGGAAGCGTCGCTGAAGCTCCAGAGGGAGTTGCGTCGTCCGGAAGCGTCGCTGAAGCTCCAGAGGGAGTTGCGTCGTCCGGAAGCGTCGCTGAAGCTCCAGAGGGAGTTGCGTCGTCCGGAAGCGTCGCTGAAGCTCCAGAGGGAGTTGCGTCGTCCGGAAGCGTCGCTGAAGCTCCAGAGGGAGTTGCGTCGTCCGGAAGCGTCGCTGAAGCTCCAGAGGGAGTTGCGTCGTCCGGAAGCGTCGCTGAAGCTCCAGAGGGAGTTGCGTCGTCCGGAAGCGTCGCTGAAGCTCCAGAGGGAGTTGCGTCGTCCGGAAGCGTCGCTGAAGCTCCAGAGGGAGTTGCGTCGTCCGGAAGCGTCGCTGAAGCTCCAGAGGGAGTTGCGTCGTCCGGAAGCGTCGCTGAAGCTCCAGAGGGAGTTGCGTCGTCCGGAAGCGTCGCTGAAGCTCCAGAGGGAGTTGCGTCGTCCGGAAGCGTCGCTGAAGCTCCAGAGGGAGTTGCGTCGTCCGGAAGCGTCGCTGAAGCTCCAGAGGGAGTTGCGTCGTCCGGAAGCGTCGCTGAAGCTCCAGAGGGAGTTGCGTCGTCCGGAAGCGTCGCTGAAGCTCCAGAGGGAGTTGCGTCGTCCGGAAGCGTCGCTGAAGCTCCAGAGGGAGTTGCGTCGTCCGGAAGCGTCGCTGAAGCTCCAGAGGGAGTTGCGTCGTCCGGAAGCGTCGCTGAAGCTCCAGAGGGAGTTGCGTCGTCCGGAAGCGTCGCTGAAGCTCCAGAGGGAGTTGCGTCGTCCGGAAGCGTCGCTGAAGCTCCAGAGGGAGTTGCGTCGTCCGGAAGCGTCGCTGAAGCTCCAGAGGGAGTTGCGTCGTCCGGAAGCGTCGCTGAAGCTCCAGAGGGAGTTGCGTCGTCCGGAAGCGTCGCTGAAGCTCCAGAGGGAGTTGCGTCGTCCGGAAGCGTCGCTGAAGCTCCAGAGGGAGTTGCGTCGTCCGGAAGCGTCGCTGAAGCTCCAGAGGGAGTTGCGTCGTCCGGAAGCGTCGCTGAAGCTCCAGAGGGAGTTGCGTCGTCCGGAAGCGTCGCTGAAGCTCCAGAGGGAGTTGCGTCGTCCGGAAGCGTCGCTGAAGCTCCAGAGGGAGTTGCGTCGTCCGGAAGCGTCGCTGAAGCTCCAGAGGGAGTTGCGTCGTCCGGAAGCGTCGCTGAAGCTCCAGAGGGAGTTGCGTCGTCCGGAAGCGTCGCTGAAGCTCCAGAGGGAGTTGCGTCGTCCGGAAGCGTCGCTGAAGCTCCAGAGGGAGTTGCGTCGTCCGGAAGCGTCGCTGAAGCTCCAGAGGGAGTTGCGTCGTCCGGAAGCGTCGCTGAAGCTCCAGAGGGAGTTGCGTCGTCCGGAAGCGTCGCTGAAGCTCCAGAGGGAGTTGCGTCGTCCGGAAGCGTCGCTGAAGCTCCAGAGGGAGTTGCGTCGTCCGGAAGCGTCGCTGAAGCTCCAGAGGGAGTTGCGTCGTCCGGAAGCGTCGCTGAAGCTCCAGAGGGAGTTGCGTCGTCCGGAAGCGTCGCTGAAGCTCCAGAGGGAGTTGCGTCGTCCGGAAGCGTCGCTGAAGCTCCAGAGGGAGTTGCGTCGTCCGGAAGCGTCGCTGAAGCTCCAGAGGGAGTTGCGTCGTCCGGAAGCGTCGCTGAAGCTCCAGAGGGAGTTGCGTCGTCCGGAAGCGTCGCTGAAGCTCCAGAGGGAGTTGCGTCGTCCGGAAGCGTCGCTGAAGCTCCAGAGGGAGTTGCGTCGTCCGGAAGCGTCGCTGAAGCTCCAGAGGGAGTTGCGTCGTCCGGAAGCGTCGCTGAAGCTCCAGAGGGAGTTGCGTCGTCCGGAAGCGTCGCTGAAGCTCCAGAGGGAGTTGCGTCGTCCGGAAGCGTCGCTGAAGCTCCAGAGGGAGTTGCGTCGTCCGGAAGCGTCGCTGAAGCTCCAGAGGGAGTTGCGTCGTCCGGAAGCGTCGCTGAAGCTCCAGAGGGAGTTGCGTCGTCCGGAAGCGTCGCTGAAGCTCCAGAGGGAGTTGCGTCGTCCGGAAGCGTCGCTGAAGCTCCAGAGGGAGTTGCGTCGTCCGGAAGCGTCGCTGAAGCTCCAGAGGGAGTTGCGTCGTCCGGAAGCGTCGCTGAAGCTCCAGAGGGAGTTGCGTCGTCCGGAAGCGTCGCTGAAGCTCCAGAGGGAGTTGCGTCGTCCGGAAGCGTCGCTGAAGCTCCAGAGGGAGTTGCGTCGTCCGGAAGCGTCGCTGAAGCTCCAGAGGGAGTTGCGTCGTCCGGAAGCGTCGCTGAAGCTCCAGAGGGAGTTGCGTCGTCCGGAAGCGTCGCTGAAGCTCCAGAGGGAGTTGCGTCGTCCGGAAGCGTCGCTGAAGCTCCAGAGGGAGTTGCGTCGTCCGGAAGCGTCGCTGAAGCTCCAGAGGGAGTTGCGTCGTCCGGAAGCGTCGCTGAAGCTCCAGAGGGAGTTGCGTCGTCCGGAAGCGTCGCTGAAGCTCCAGAGGGGGTTGCGTCGTCCGAAAGCGTCGCTGAAGCTCCAGAGGGGGTTGCGTCATCCGGAAGCGTCGCTGAAGCTCCCGAGGGAGTTGCGTCATCCGGAAGCGTCGCTGAAGCTTTAGAGGGGGTTGCGTCGTTGAAGCTCCAGAGGGGGTTGCGTCGTCCGGAAGCGTCGCTGAAGCTTCAGAGGGAGTCACTGAAGCTCTAGAGGGGGTTGCGTCGTTGAAGCTCCAGAGGGGGTTGCGTCGTCCGGAAGCGTCGCTGAAGCTCTAGAGGGGGTTGCATCGTCCAGACAGTAACGTCGCTGAAACTTTAGAGGGGGGTTGCGTCGACCGGAAGCATTGCTAAAACTCTAGAGGGGTTACCAGAAGCGTCGTTAAAACTCCAGAAGGGGTTGCGTCGTCTGGAAGCGTCGCTGAAGCTCTAGAAGGGGTTGCGTCGTCTGAAAGCGTCGCTGAAGCTCCAGAAGGGGTTGCGTCGACTGGCAGCGTCGCTGGCTAAAACTCCAGAGGGGGTTGCGTCGTCCGTAAGCGTCGCTGAAGCTCCAGAGAGGGTTGCGTCGGCGGAAGCGTCGCTGAAGCTCCAGAGAGGGTTGCATCGGCGGAAGCGTCGCTGAAACTCCAAAGGGGGGTTGTGTCATTGCTGAAGCTCCAGAGGGGGTTGCATCGTCCGGAAGCGTCGCTGAAGCTCAGAGGGGGTTGCGTCGATCGGAAGCGTCGCTGAAACTCCAGAGGAGGTTGCATGGGCCTGAGACCCTTGCTGAAACACCAGAGGTGAAGCAATTGGGAGTTGAGGTTGAGTTGCTCAAAGATTCACAGAGTGATGTTGTAGCGGATACTCATGAAACTATTGAGACTCTTGCTGAGAAACCATAGGTGAAGCAAGTGGGAGTTGATGCTGAGTTGCTCAAAGATTCACAGAGTGATGTTGTAGCGGATACTCATGAAACTCCTGAGACCCTTGCTGAAACACCAGAGGTGAAGCAAGTGGGAGTTGATGTTGAGTTGCTCAAAGATTCACCGAGTGATGTTTGTAGCAGATACTCAAGAAACTCCTGAGACTCTTGCTGAGAAATCAGAGTAGAAGCAAGTGGGAGTTGAGGTTGAGTTGCTAAAAGATTCACATAGTGATGTAGCAGATACTCAAGAAACTCCTGAGACTCGTGCTGTTGGCGAGGAACCCAGTCTATCATTCAAAATAGAGAAGGCGATACCATTTCACTCGGAGGTTGGTTGAAGATGGTGATGTGTTTTGAGAAGATAGAGGGTGCAAAGAATCCAGCAAACATGTTGATAAAATGTGTTGATGTTGGAATACTGAGGTTGTGTGAAACCTCAATTGGTATGGTGCAGTGAAGATGCTCATGGTCGTCTGAGAGTGAAATTCTTGGTTGACTAGATCAGTCTCCAAGCGGGAGAATTGTTAGGCTATGGAGCCTGATACTTATTTATAGCTTGGTCAACGGTTATATCCGGTAAACCTATATTTGGTAAGCTATATATAGTAAAGCTATATATGGTAAAGCTATATCCGGTAAAGCTATATATGGTAAATAGTTATATATAGTAGATGACTAAATCTGGTAAAGCTATATATAGTAAACTATACCATATATATATCTGGTCCGGTAGAGCTTTGAAAATGTACTTTTCTCTGTAATTCTCTCTGTACATACGTGAAGTCATCAATACAAAGAAATCCTTTTAGCAGAGTTCTCCTTGCAATTTTCTCTATCCTTTTCGTTGTGTTCATTTAGATCGAGTGTGTGCGTTGTGTTAGGATCGATATCAGTCGTTAGCTCTGATACCAGTTGTTAGGATCGCACAACAACGCACACGCTCGATTTAGATGAACACAAAGAAAAGGATAGAGAAAAGTTGCAAGGAGAACTCTGGCTAAAAGAATTTTTTTGTATTGATGACTTCAGGTATGTACAACAAGAGAGAGTACAGAAAATAGAAAAGTACATTTCAAAGCTTTACTGGACGGGATATATATATGGTTCAGTCTACTAAATATAGCTTTACCAGATTTAGCCATCTACTATATATAGCTATGTGCCATATATAGCTTTACCGGATATAGCTTTACCATATATGGCTTTACCATATATAGCTTTACCGGATATAGCCGTTGACCAAGCTATAAATACAGGGAGCAGACTCCATAACTCAACAATTCTCCCACTTGAAGACTGATCCTACACCATACCAATTAGTGCTTTGCATAGCCTTAATTTTCCAACATCAACACATTTTGTCAACATGTCTGTTGGATTCTTTGCACCCTCTATCTTCTCCAAACAAATATCGCCTTCTTCCACTAACCTGCGAGTGAAATGGTACCGTCTTCTAATGTGTTTTGTCCTTGAATGATAGACTGGGTTTTTCACCAACTGTATGGCACTCTGACTATCTGTATAAAGAATTTTCTTGCACTGCTTCCGGCCTAATTCTTCTAGATAGTCTGTCATCCATATCATCTCCTTTCCAGCTTCAGCTATGGCCACGTACTCAGCTTTAGTAGATGAAAGAGCAACGCATTTCTGAAGCTTGGACATCCAACTCACTGCTGTTTCATCTATAGTGTAGATATACCCAGATGTGCTCTTGCTGGAGTCTACATCTCCACTCAGATCAGCATCCACAAAACCTTGCAGAACTACTTTGCCATTACCATAACAAAGTGTAGTATTGGATGTACCTCTCAGATATCTCAGAAGCCACTTCACAGCTTCCCAATGTTGCTTCCCTGGATTTGCCATGTACTTGCTAACAACTCCCACTGCATGTGTTATGTCAGGTCAAGTGCAAACCATAGCATACATCAAACTCCCAACTGCAGAAGCGTACGGAACTGATGCCATGTGCTCACGTTCCTCAACTGTCTTGGGAGATTGCCCTTTTGACAATTTAATATGATTTGCCAAGGGGGTAGTCCTGGGTTTAGCGTTATTCATCTTGAATTTGGACAACACCTTCTCAATGTACTGCTCTTAGGATAGATTTAATGTGCCAGCAGATCTATCTCGAGAAATCCTCATCCCAAGGATCTGCTTCGCTGCACCTAAATCTTTCATCTCAAATACTGAAGACAAGCTTGCCTTCAGGTGGTTTATCTCCCTCATACTTGATCCAGCAATTAGTATATCATCCACATACAGGAGTAGAAACACATGAGAATCAGTGTATTTCTTGAGGTAGCAACACTGATCCTTTTCACTTCTGTGGAAACCACTCTTGCTCATGAAGGTGTCAAACTTCTTGTACCATTGTCTCGGTGCTTGTTTCAGTCCATACAAGCTCTTATTGAGCTTACACACCATGTGCTCCTTGCCTGGAGCTGCAAATCCTTCGGGTTGTTGCATATAGATCTCCTCATCTAGATCTCCATGTAAAAATGCTGTTTTTACATCCATTTGCTCAAGGTGCAAATTCTCTGATGCAACAATACTCAGTACAATTCGGATAGTAGTTAATTTCACAACTGGAGAAAAGATCTCAGCATAATCAATGCCTTTTCTTTGTGAATATCCTTTAACTACTAACCGAGCCTTAAACCTTGATTTTGAACACCCATTTGTTTAACAGAGCTCTCTTTCCTGTGGGCAACTCAGTCAGCACCCACGTATTATTCCTTTCAAGTGAGCTCATTTCATCATCCATGGCTTGCTCCCACTTGGTTGAATCTTCCACTTGTAGGGCCTCATCAAAGGACTCTGGTTCTCCTTCGTCAGTCAGCAACAGATAATGTAATGAGGTTGAATATCTATCTGGTGCTCTGGTAGTTCTGGATGATCTTCTCAACACCTGCTCAGGTGCAACTTGCTCCACGTCTGATTCTTCAGCGATAGGATCAGGAGTTTCTTGAGCTTCTGTTGTATCATCACTATCTGAATTTTCTTGCCACTCAAGTTCAACTCCCACTTGCTTCGTAGTCTCAGAGTTTATCTTCTTTCTGTCCTTGTACATGACATTTTCATCAAAGGTCACATCACAGTGTCTTAAGATCTTCATATTTTTCTCATCCCAAAACCTGTACCCGAACATGTCAGAGCCATAGCCTATGAAGTAGCATTTCACGGCCTTAGCATCAAGCTTATCTCTCTTCTCTGGATCAACATGGACATACGCAGTACAACCAAAGGTTCTCAAGTGAGAGTACTTGAGTTCTTTTCCTGTCCATACTTCTTCGGGCAATTTGAACTTCAAGGGTACTGACGGCCCTCTATTAATCAAATATGCTGCTGTGTTCACAGCATCAGCCCAGAATGTCTTTGGCAATCCAGAATGAATCCTCATGCTTCTTGCTCGCTCATTCAAAGTTCTGTTCATCCTTTCTGCAATTCCATTTTGTCTTGCCTTACCGGGAATTGTTCTTATTAATCTAATTCCCTCAGCTGCACAAAATGTTATAAACTCTGATTTGTTGTACTCTCCTCCATTGTCAGACCACAGGCATTTGATCTTCAAGCCGGTCTGATTTTCAACTTCAGCTTTCCACTTCTTGAAGGTGGTAAACACATCTGACTTGTGTTTCAGAAAGTAAACCCATACCTTCCTGCTGAAGTCATCGATGAAGGTGACGTAGTACCTAGATCCACCAAGTGATGAAACTGGAGATGGTCCCCAGACGTCTGTATGGACCATTTCCAACCGCACTTTCTTCGATTCTCTGGCAGCCTTTGTGAAACTAACTCGTTTCTGTTTGCCCATAACGCAGCTCTCACAAAGACCCATATCAACAGATTTGAAGCCTTCTAAAGCTCCTTTCGCAGACAGCATCTTCATTCCTTTGACGCTCATATGTCCAAGTCTATTGTGCCATAGACTTGAATTGGAAGCACTCTCAGCAGCAGCAGTCATGTTTATACACTCTGCAGTAGTGTATAAGGTTCCGGATTTTGTGCCACGCGCAATAACCATGGCGCCCTTCACAATCTTCTAGGAACTCTTTCCAAACTCCGCTGCATAGCTTGTGCTATCCAACTGACCAATAGAGATCAGGTTCTTCTTGAGACCAGGAATGTATCTGACATCTTGTAATGTCCATTGATTTCCTGCTGGAGTTTGTATGGAGACATCTCCTTTAACTTCAATCTCCAAGGTTTTGTTGTCGGCAAGATACACCTTTCCGAAATTTCCTGATTTGAAATTTCGAAACAATTCCTTACTTGGAGACGAATGGAACGATGCACCTGAATCCAAAATCCAGGATTCAGCTGGGCTATCCACACTAAGGATTAAAACGTCCTCAGCATCTTCTGTTGTGTATATAGAATCATCATCATCTTCAGATTTATGATTCTGCTTCTTCTTTAATTTTGTACAATCTGTCCGAAAGTGTCATTTTCCCCCACAGCTTCAACACGTTACGTTGGGTTTGTTTGGAGATTTTTCCCGGTTCTTTGATTTTGAACGCCCATGTTTGTTTGAGCTCTTTGATTTGCTTCTTCCCCTTCGATCAACACTGAGAGCATTGCCTGATGAATCTCCAGTTTCCCGTTTGCGAATACTTTCGCTGAGAACTACATCTCGAATTTCATCAAACTTCAGTTTATCAGATCCTCGGGAACTGCTGATTGCGGCAACAACAGTATCCCATGACTCGGGTAAGGATGACATCAAAATCAACGCTTTAATTTCATCTTCGAAATTAATTTCCACCGAACCCAGTTGACTTATGATCATATTGAATTCATTTATATGATCCGCAACACGTCCACCTTCAGACATCTGTAGATTGAACAATCTACGCATCAAATACACCTTGTTCATAGCCGACGGTTTTTCATACATATTTGACAGCGCCTTCATCAGATCTGACGTTGTCTTCTCCTTGATGATGTTAAACGCCACGTTTCTGGATAGCGTCAACCGGATCATCCCTAAGGCTTGTCGATCCTTGAGCTTCCACTGTTCCGTGGTCATGGTATCCGGCTTCATCCCCAACAGAGGTTCGTGAAGATCTTTCTGGTACAGATAATCTTCAATCTGCATCTTCCAGAAACCGAAATCGGATCCATCGAACTTCTCAATTCCAATCTTTGAACTTTCCATCTTCACAGATCGTGGTGAATTTTACCTGCTCTGACACCGCCTGGCTCTGATACCAGTTGTTAGGATCGATATCAGTCGTTAGCTCTGATACCAGTTGTTAGGATCGCACAACAACGCACATGCTCGATCTAGATGAACACAAAGAAAAGGATAGAGAAAAGTTGCAAGGAGAACTCTGGCTAAAAGGATTTTTTTGTATTGATGACTTCAGGTATGTACAACAAGAGAGAGTACAGAGAATAGAAAAGTACATTTCAAAGCTTTACTGGACGGGATATATATATGGTTCAGTCTACTAAATATAGCTTTACTAGATTTAGCCATCTACTATATATAGCTATGTGCCATATATAGCTTTACCGGATATAGCTTTACCATATATAGCTTTACCGGATATAGCCGTTGACCAAGCTATAAATACAGGGAGCAGACTCCATAACTCAACACGTTGTTGTGCGATCCTAACAACTTGTATCAGAGCTAACGATTGATATCGATCCTAACAACTACCTCTCTTCTATCCCTAAAAGTGGGTAGGAGTGAATTCCATCTTGCACCCCACGTCCCCAGCCATTCACCCAGTCTTACCCGTAAAATGGGAGGCCTATTGAGTCGGCGAACTAGAGCCATTCTCACCCATGAAAATCTAAGGATAATTCTGAATAAACAGGAGTTCATGGTTAGCTCAATATTAAAACCGAGTTACCTAGGTTATCGAATGAAAAGAAAATCAGTCTCAACAGTAAACGACATTATAAAGTGAGAGTGGTTTTCTTCATGGTCCGATCTTATGCAATCTTGTGAATGTTTGCTGAATCACCACACCTAAATGGGGGTGAGAGTTCTCTTATTTATAATCATTTACAATATACAAAAATATGGTAAATTACAAATAATAAGGAAATAGTAATAAAAGGAAAGAATAATAAATGAATGCAATATATTTGCCTTTAATGAAAGGGTAAATATGGTAACCCGTAATGTAAGGCAAATAATTAGATATTTGCATTATATTGAACGGTCAACTATCCTTAACACCCCCCGCAAGCTGAGCGTCAGATTTCAACAAACGTGAAGCTTGGATCTAAAAAGTTCAAAGAGAGGTCGAGAACTACTCTTTGGGAAGATGTCAGCAACTTGGAGATAAGAGGGTACATATTGTGTGCGAAGTTTGCCAGCGATAACAAGTTCTCGAAGGAAATGATAATCTAGTTCAACATGTTTAGCCCGCTTGTGAGAAACGGGATTAAAGCTAAAAAAAAAATAGCACTTTTGTTGTCACATAAGAGTAAGGTCTGTGAAATAGGGACCTTGAGGTCATGCAAAAGATGCGCAACCCAAAGAAGTTCAGCAGCAGTTGTGGTAAGAGCACAATACTCAGATTCACAGCTGGAGCGTGAGACAGTAGGTTGCTTTTTGGCACTCCAAGAAACGAGATTGTTACCAAGTTAAATAGAATAGCTGAATGTAGAACGACGAGTATCGGGACAACCAGCCCAGTCAGCATCCGAATAAACGGCAAGCGTACTAGGAACAGTGGATGGACGAAAGGTATGAACAAAGTGGAGTGTTCCTTTGACATAGCGAAGAATACGTTTGACAGCAAGAAAGTGATCTGCAGTAGGGGCATGCAAGAATTGACTGAAAGAATTGACAGATAGGAAATATCTGGACGTGTAATAGTCAAGTACTGAAGGGCGCCAACAAGAGATCTGTAGAGAGTAGGATCAGAGAAAGGAGAACCATCAGCAGTCAGGTGTTGAGAAACAACCATGGTAGTGTGAACTGGTTTGCTATCGAGCAACTGAGGACGAGTAAGAATATCTCGAGCATATTTTAACTGACTAATAAAGAGGCCATTAGGAGTGGGTGAAGCTTCAAGACCAAGAAAGTAACTGAGAGAACCTAAATCTTTGGTAGCAAACTCAGAATGAAGCTTACGAGTAAAGCTGTCAATAAGAGATGAGTTGTTGCCGGTAACAATAATGTCATCAACATAAAGAAGCAAATAGATAAGGTTAGATTGATGATGAAAGACAAAAAAGGGACGTGTCAGCGCGTCTGCAAGAAAATCCAAGTGTGAGAAGAAGTGAGCTAAAACGCTGAAACCAAGCACGAGGAGCTTGCTTTAAGCCATAGAGGGCTTTCTTTAATAGA
Organism: Cucurbita moschata; assembly: GCF_002738365.1. Taxonomy (NCBI): domain Eukaryota; kingdom Viridiplantae; phylum Streptophyta; class Magnoliopsida; order Cucurbitales; family Cucurbitaceae; genus Cucurbita; species Cucurbita moschata. The sequence continues at coordinate 563,421 of NW_019268597.1, read as the reverse complement.
CAAACATGAGTGGGCAATCGAGGATCAATATACCCAGAAGGTTATTCCATATGAACACGTTCAATAAGAGTTCCATTCAGAAAAGCATTCTTGACATCAAGTTGTCGAAGAGGCCATTTATTTGTGACTGCAATAGAAAGCACAACACGGACAGTGGTAGCTTTGACAACCGGACTGAAAGTGTCAGTGTAGTCAAGACCAGGAACCTAAGTATAACCTTTGGAAACAAAATGAGCCTTGAAACGTCCGACGGATCCATCAGGCAAATATTTAATACGAAACACCCATTTAGAGCCCACGATGTTTGTGTTGGCAGGGCGAGGAACCAAAGTCCAAGTATCATTTTGTTGTAACGCTCGAATTTCTTCATCCATGGCAGCCACCCAAGCAGGATTCTTAGCCTTAGATTTGAATCCTTTTGGCTCAGTGGATGCAAGAAGAACAAAAAGAAGTCCAGATGAGCCCAAAATATCAAGATTTGCTGGATGACGAGTCATGAATATACCAGCTTTGGCTCGTGTGATCATAGGATGAGTGCCTAAAGAAGAGAAATCAACAGGAGGTTCAATAGAGGTCGAATTAGAAATCGAGGGTGGCAAAGTGGAACCTGCAAGAGAAGTATCAACCTGCACAGACTCATCTACAAGGTCAGAACAAATATCACACGGGGATGAACTGGATCGAGAAATGTGCGGTGATGAAGTTGTAGAGGGGGATGAATCAATATGATGAAGATGTGGTTCCAAGAAATTTGAAATAGGAATAGAGGAAAGAGGTTGGGCCTGGGAGCTAGGGATAGCAGGAAAGTGAGTTTCATCAAATTAAGCATGGCAGGTGATATTAGCTTAGTGGTGGCGGGATCAAGACAGCGAAACCCTTTATGAGCAGGACTATAACTCAAAAAAATACAAGGAATGCTACGGGGAGAAAGCATGTTAGGCATATAATCACACAAATAAGGATAAACACGACAACCAAAGGGATGAAAATTATCATAATGTCGAGTGTAGCCATAAAGGAGTTCAAAGGGTGACTTACCTCCAAGAAGTGTAGTAGGCAACCGGTTGATAATATAAGCTGCAGTGCTAAAGGTGTCAACCCAAAAAAGAGGGGAAAGATGAGAGTGAAAGAGAAGGGCCAAGCTAGTCTCAGCCACATGACGATGTTTTCTCTCAGCACGACCATTTTGAGCAGGTGTATATGGACAAGAGAGTTGATGGTGGATGCTAGAATTACGTAAATGGGTTTTGAAACAAGTACTAGTAAATTCAGTACCACCATCGCTTTGAAATACCTTGATACGAGAAGAATATTGATTTTCCACAAATTTTTTAAATTGAAGAAAAATATCAAAAAAATTAGATTTAAATTTTAAAGGGTAAAACCAAGTGAATCGAGAATAATCATCAATAAAAATAACATAATAAAGAAAACCCGAATTTGATTTGATGGGAGAAGGACCCCAAAGATCACAATGAATAAGATCTAACACATGAGACGACCTACGTTCATTGCGGGAATAAGGCAATCGATGACTTTTCGCAAGCTGACAAGTATTACATAATGATGGAGAAGGCAATAAAGACATAAGAGAAAGATGACCTTTTCTATTTAAAAAAGAAATAACAGAATGATTCACATGACCTAGATGAGCATGCCATAAATCATATGAAGCACGTAAAGATAGTGAATTTTATTATTGGAAAAGTGTAGTCATAATGTTTTTTTTTTCTTTTTTTTTTCTTTAAGGGTTTAATTACAAGTTCTTTTAGGTTGGGTTTATTTTTTTTTTATTTTTTTATTTTTTTTTATTTTTTTATTTTATTTTATTTTTTTGTTAATAAATGGGTGGGGAGGGGAGTTTGAATTGTACTTGACCTCTTCATGAATGCATACATGGTCTCAGTTAGTTGAATTATGAACAAATTGTTATTTAGGATATTTTATTTAATTGAACATTTGACTATAATTCTAATTTTTTTCCTTTTTTTTTTCGAATTGATTTGTGCCCATCTAACATCACTTTCTAATTTAGGGGAGCATATTCTTCTATTTAAACAAGAATACAGTTGGGAATTCCAAAATAACATATAGGAGACAACATTTTATTGGTGCAACTTTAGAAGCAATTATGGAAAGCTTGGGTTCGTGGTTTTTTGGCCCAAGGATAAAGTTTGGCTTCAAGATCCATGCAACCATTGGCATTGCATTTGGTGTGCAGAAAAGAATGGTTTTTCTTTATATAATAGTCGAACAAAGGTATTCGACTTCGTTTATCCATGGAGTTCTTAGACAAATCCATCTACTTCGCCTTACTTCACATCAAATCTTATCATTTCTACACAATGTTTGTGCTTGCTGTAATACTACTCGAACAAACGTGTCTATTAATCATTTAAGGTCTTAAATATATGAAATCTTTTATTATAAAAATGAGTACATCCAACTAAAATATTAAAGTTGTTATTGAAGAAAAAAATATTGTCATCAAGGTGAATATCAAAATCTAGATTTTATAGAAAATGTTCAAGCACAAAATGAACTAAATTTGAAAGTTAGATATCATTCTAAAAAATGAAACACAAGAAGATTCTGTAACGGCAACACTTAACAAACTCAATTGCTTGGAAACATGCATCCACCCCTCATTGACTTTGCTTCGCAGCTCATAATCTAGCTTCTCCGCTCGGTAAAGGGTATTTTGCCCAATTTTTGCAGTTTAGACCATTCTAAAGCAACGTTGACCTTGTTAAAGGAAATTAAGATAAGTATACCGTTTAATTTTTCGATTTAAGATAAAATGAATTGAGAAATTGTAGTTACTAATGAAATGAGATGTACATTCTAATTGGAAACGACAATCAGTGATACTTTGAGCAATTTCGTGGCACGAAAAGCAAACGTACTCAAATATAGGGAGAAAGCTGGCTAAGGAAAACCAAGCAAGTGCTCTTACTATTGGATTGGTTTGACGACTTGTTTGATGTATGACGGCACGTGGCTAGTGGCCCTTGCACGTGTCATTTATTCATTATGTTTATGATGTTGTGACTATATTGTATGATGATAATTTACAATGTACGATAATGATTTTATATGATGTTATGATGCTATACAATGTTATATGATACGTTAGAAGACATGGTGTAAGTTTATGATATGACATATGTTTTGCCTGATGATATATATGATATGACATGATTGACAAAAAGTGTGTTGAATTGGCATAATGCACAACCTCGATATATACATGAAAAGTTGTGATAGAATGAAATGATATAAAGGAAAATGCTAGAGAGTTTGTTATACAGGATAATGAAAGGAAAAATGTTTGGACGTCATGCATCATTGTGCATTCATGCATCGGAGGATACTCCTTCTTTTACGATTGTACAGATGCATACATTGCGAGGCAGGGAAACAATCATTATATTATTATAATTTTTCGATGGACACTCCAAGGAATCCAAACCAACGAGGTAGATCGATAAGACAGAATGTCATAACGAACAACCCGCGCTGCAACGATTACCATTGACAAGTCAGTACTCTCTACTATAAGCCAAATAACACTTTTTTATGTTATTTAGGTGAGATTAATGTGAGTAAGATAGAGATGATTATTCTAGATGAACAGTACTATGATGGTTGCTATTCTTGGGTCATATTAATGTATCAATAAGTTATGTGTGAAGGTTGGGTAACCAAAGGTGCGAGACGACTTAGATCTAGTGGAAAATTACGACAGAAAAGCCATTGGAATGGCTGCAAAAAGAGAATGAAAGGAATTTTGAAGATCGTGAGGAGTCGGGTGTAGAAGAAAGAATCCGTCAGATCTGGATCCAAGTCGAACATACGTGCACCAACCTACTAATCAAACCCATCTGCAGCCCAGATACCAACAGCAACTTTGGCCTATGACCCAGACACTTGTGACTCATGGCCCATAATGCCAGTAGCTCGCGCATTAGATCTTGCGGCCCAAACTACCTTCAGCGAACTATGTAATCAGCCTGAAGCCTGCGCCTTGTTCCAAACATCACCACCATGTGTGTCAACTCCTTCTCGTGCTACGTGTCATGCTTAAAACAAGATGGCTCTCCTCGGCTCAGTCTATGAAGATGATGTATGAAGTATGACATATGATGTATGACGTATAATGACGTGATTGAGTTATTTGATTGCCATATGATAGTATATAATGTTCTATGATTTTGTTATATGATGATGTTGTATGATGATGATGATGAATGAAAACATGAATATTTAAGATGTAATATTATGAGATTCCTTAATATGACGTCATCCCATATTAACATGAAATGCATGTTTTAAATTCTATGATGCATTATGATGATGAATTTCCTAAAACCAAATCCTAATTATAATAATGATGATGAATGTATGAAGACCATTGCATGCATATTACTTAAAGTGATATGTGAACGGAACTTACGGTTGTGTCACCAAGATGTTTTAAAGATGAGAAACTATAGGGACTTTATGCATTTTGTGTGTATATTCATCGGGTTACTTCCACTTTTGTGATGAAGAGTGAGGACGTGTACAATATGATGATGGTGATCATCATACCTTGCGTGACACTTAGGAACCAGCTTATTTTCGGACGTCGCTATGAATAGCTAGCTCAACTACTAGAGGCCCAGGGGTGTGAAGAGACTAAGGATCCAAGCTTGCACGTGTGGGTTATGTGTAAGGAAGTAGTGCACATCTAATTTTTTAAGGACTAGAGGTCACCCCTACGATGGTTATAACGATAGGCTCCTAGATCATGAGTTTCGTGTGATTGCATTCCCTAACCCTAATAGTGAGGTCACTTACTCAATATTTCTTTAAGTACTCAAGTCATCAAGTCATGGGCTACTTCTATTTAAGGAATGCAATCACATGAAACTCATGATCTGACCTATCATTATAACCATAGTAGGTGTGACCTCGAGTCCTTACAAAATTAGATGTGTAGTACTTCCCTACACATAACACAGATGTGCAAGCATGGATCTTAGGCAGTTCACACCCCCTGGGCCTCTGGTAGTCGAGTTAGATATTCGTAGCGACATCCGAAAGTCAGCTGGCCCCTGAGTGTCATGCAAGGCATGATGATCACCATCATCGTATTGTACGTGTCCTTACTCATCATCACAAAAGTGGAAGTAGCCCGATGAATATATACACACAGAGCCATCTTGTTTTAAGCATGACATGTAGCACGGGGAGGAGTTGACACACATGATTGTTGCGTAGGGAAAAGGCGCAGGCTTTGGGAATGATTACATAGTTCGTAGGCTGCAGGTAGTTTGGGTTGCACGATCTAATGTGTGAGCTACAGGCGTTGTGGGCCACGAGTCACAAGTGTCTTGGCCGTAGGCTGAAGTTGCTATTGGTATTTGGGTTGCAAATGGGTTTGAGTAGTAGGTTGGTGTAGGTATGTTCGACTTGGATCCAGATCTGATGGATTCTTTCATCTTCACCCAACTCCTCGCAATCTTCCAAATTCCTTTCTCTCTCTTCCCGCAGCCATTCCAATGGCTTTTCTGTCGTAATTTTCCACCGGATCTAAGTCGTCTCTACCTTTGGTTACCCAACTTTCACACATAACCGTATTGATACATGAATATGGCCTAAGAATAGCAACCATCATATTACTGTTCATCTGGAATAGTCACCCCTATCTTACTCACATTAATCTTACTTAAATAACATAAAAACGTGTTGTTTGGCTTATAGTGGAAAGTATTGACTGGTCAATGGTTATCGTTGTAGCTTGGATTGTCTATTATGACATTGCGTCTTATTGATCTACCTCGTCGGTTTGGATTCGTTGGAGTGTGCATGGAAGAATTATAATAATATAATGATCGTTTCCCTACCTCGTAGTGTATGCATTCGTACAATCGTAAAAGAAGGAGTATCCTTCGATGCATGAATGCACAATGATGCATGGCATCCCAAGATTTTTCCTTTCATTTCATTCTATCACAACTTTTCATGTGTATATCGAGGTTGTGCATTATGCCAACTTTTCATATCATATATCTCGTCAGGTAAAACATGTCATATCATAAACTTACACCATGTCTTTTAACGTATCATATAACATCGTATAGCATCATAACATCATATAAAAAGATCATCATATATCGTAAATTTTCATCATACAATATAGTCACAACATCATAAATATAATGAACAAATGATACGTGCAACGGCCACTAGCCACGTGTCGTCATATATCAAACAAGTCATCAAACCTATCTGATAGTAAGACCACTTGCTTGGTTTTCGTTAGCTGGCTTTCTCCCAATATTTGAGTAGTTTACTTTTCGTGCCAAAAAATTTCTCAAAATATCACCGATTGTCGTTTCCTATTAGAACGTACATCTTGTTTCATTAGTAACTACAATTTCTCAATTCATTTGATCTTAAATGGAGAAATTAAACCTTATACTTATCATAATTTCCTTAAAACAAGGTCAACTATGCTTTAGAATGGTTGAAACTGCAAAAAATTGGGCAAAATACCCTTCAACGAGTCAAGAAGATGGATTATGAGCTGGAAAGCAAAGCCAAGCTGATTGAGCTGGGTAAGTGGAAGAAGTTTTATGGCTGCAAGCGCGACACGTGGCGCAATGAGGCGTGGATGCATGTTTCCAGGCGATCGAGTTTGTTAAGTGTGGTCGTTACACGATCTAGATTTTTTAGAATGGTGTCTAACTTTCAAATTTCAAATTTAGTTTATTTTATGCTTGAACTTTTTCTGCCAAATCTAGAATTTGATATTCACCTTAACCACAATATTTTATTCTTCAATAACAACTTTGATATTGAACTTTTTCTACCAAATCGAGAATTTGATATTCACCTTGACCACAATATTTAGAATGAGTCTTGTTAGTCCCTTTCTATCAGCACCCTTGTTGGGTGCATGATGAACTTGGAAGCCCGCTTCGCATATCGCTTCAACCTTTGCATGGCTTGTTGCGAAATGCGTCTCGGTTGCTTGCACTCTCGGATGCCGTGCATTTGGTGGCATGATGTGCTTGGAAAACCCCTCGAACATGTTGCCTATGTATTGCTAAACGAAGCATGAAGGAATGACGCTTGCTCCTGCATTGTCACCATTGTTACCTCTCTCACACTCCATTTGGAGGGGGAGATGGTGAAATGTAGTGGCATGTGGTTTGCAACGTTGTGTTGGAATGCTACCTGGTTGATCCTGCCAATAGTCATATGCTTGTCTCAAAGATTAAGCCATGCATGTGTAAGTATGAACTAATTCAGACTATGAAACTGCGAATGGCTCATTAAATTAGTTATAGTTTGTTTGATGGTATTTGCTACTCGGATAACCGTAGTAATTCTAAAGCTAATACGTGCAACAAACCCCGACTTCTGGAAGGGATGCATTTATTAGATAAAAGGTCGACGCGGGCTCTGCCCGTTGCTCTGATGATTCATGATAACTAGACGGATCGCACGACCATCGTGCCGGCGACGCAACATTCAAATTTCTGCCCTATCAACTTTCGATGGTAGGATAGTGGCCTACTATGGTGGTGACGGGTGACGGAGAAATAGGGTTTGATTCCGGAGAGGGAGCCTGAGAAACGGCTACCACATCCAAGGAAGGCAGCAGGCGCGCAAATTACCCAATCCTGACATGGGGAGGTAGTGACAATAAATAACAATACCGGGCTCTTCGAGTCTGGTAATTGGAATGAGTACAATCTAAATCCTTTAACGAGGATCAATTGGAGGGCAAGTCTGGTGCCAGCAGCCGCGGTAATTCTAGCTCCAATAGCGTATATTTAAGTTGTTGCAGTTAGAAAACTCGTAGTTGGACCTTGGGTTGGGTCAATCGGTCCGCCTATGGTGAGCACCGATTGGCTCGTCCCTTCTGTCGGCGATGCGCTCCTGGCCTTAACTGGCCGGGTCGTGCCTCCGGCGCTGTTACTTTGAAGAAATTAGAGTGCTCAAAGCAAACCTACGCTCTGTATACATTAGCATGGGATAACATCATACGATTTCGATCCTATTTTGTTGGCCTTCGGGATCAGAGTAATGATTAACAGGGACAGTCGGGGGCATTCGTATTTCATAGTCAGAGGTGAAATTCTTGGATTTATGAAAGACAAACAACTGCGAAAGCATTTGCCAAGGATGTTTTCATTAATCAAGAACGAAAGTTGGCGGCTTGAAGACGATCAGATACCGTCCTAGTCTCAACCATAAACGATGCCGACTAGGGTTTGGCGGATGTTGCTTTAAGGACTCCACCAGCACCTTATGAGAAATTAAAGTCTTTGGGTTCCGGGGGGAGTATGGTCGCATATATTTAAGACTTTAAATGATTAATAGACACTTTTGTTAGAGTAGTATTACAACAAGCACAAACCTAGTGTAGAAATGATAAGATTTGATGTGAAGTAAGGTGAAGTAAGGCGAAGTAGATGGATTTGTCTAAGAACTCCATGGATAAACGAAGTCGAATACCTTTGTTTGACTATTATATAAAGAAAAATCATTCTTTTGTGCACGCCAAATGCAATGCCAATTGTTGAATCGATCTTGAAGCCAAACTTTATCCTCTGGCCAAAAAACCACGAATCGAAGCGTTCCATAATTGCTTCTAAAGTTACACCAATACAATGTTGTCTGCCACATGTTATCTTTGAATTCTCAACTGTATTCTTGTTTCAATGGAAGAATATGCTCCCCTGTATAAGAAAACATTAGATGGGCACAAATTCGATTGGAAAAAAAGAAAAAATTAGAACCGTAAGAGTTTATACAATTACCTAGTCAAATGTTCAATTAAATAAAAGATCCTAAATACCAATTTGTTCGAAATTCAACTAGCTGAGACCATATATGCATTGATGAAGAGGTCAAGTGCATTTCAAACTCTCCATCCCACACATTTATTTAAAAAAAAAAAAATAGTCTGGTTGAATAACTTGTCATGGTGCATCAACATTGATCTATAGTTTTTTAATGTTGGATATTATAATTTTCAAATTGGCGGAGTTCTGAAGTTCCACCCCAGCCCTTGAATAAAAATAAATAGAAACTATCAAATCCATAAATTTAGATATACATAAAATAATATGGTCTGGTTGAATAACTTGTCATGGTGCAACACCCTTATTTACCTAAGTCATCATTTTCTGATTTGCAATAAGTCCGTAAAGGTACGTCTTGATAATTAAGAATCGTCACTTTCCAATGCGATTCTGGATATTGGCTCGCAAAACAAGTGAAAACATTAGAAGTCGATGCAAAAGTAAACAACAAAATCATATAAAGATTATTCATATCGTATAGACTTAGGATTTGTTTGTGTTTCATATGGATCCTTTTGAACCATATATATATATAATCATTGCACTCCAACAAACATACATGGACAATTATTAAAGATAGATTTTTATGTAAAAGGCTATGAAAAGAAAAACTAAAAAAATCAAAAGGATATCAAGGGTGTTTGTTTCCTAGGCTAGACTTTATTTAGTAAAGCATCGTACTCAACTATCCAAAACTTAGGTTATACTTTTTTCTCTCTCAAGGCCAATCATATACTTCTGATAACTACATTGGGATCCTCTCCTTCTCAAGTTTCTTCTATTTTGGTGCTCGAAATTTTTAAATAAAATGGAAACATGTATATTTATTTTCATTGCCATACATGCACTATTTTGTTAAAAGTCTCCATATGGTTGAGAACTCAAATATGAAATAGACTTGCTTTTATTAGATTAGTATTGTAGTAAGCACACATCTAAGTTCTCATCAACATCCTAAATGCGATGCCAATAGTTGCATCATTCTTGAAGCCAAACTTCATTCTCTAGCCATAACACCTCGAACTAAGCATGTCTAAGATTGCTACTAAAGTTGTATCAAAACAATGTTGTTTGCAAAAAAAAAAAAAAATTCTCTTTGAAATTCCAATTGCATTGGTAATGGTTAAATAATTAAATAAATAAATCTAATCGCGAAAAAGAAGTCTTGCCGAAAATCTCGCACCCTCTAGCCACACACCCTCCCAACGCCAATGATATGCCCAACAAAGCCACGCTCAAGCCTTCCGTCACAAGACATGGCTGGAATAGAGAAAATGCAAGTAATTGAGAGAAGATGAACGATCATTGTAGTTTTCCAATGAACGCAAATCGACGATGACAAACTGAATCCCCACCTCTCATTTTAAAATCACCCTCAATCTCCACTTGTTATACAAAATATATCTCCATCAGTTGGACTAGGAAGCACAGAGAAAAAGACCGATGTAAGGAGATTGTATTCATGGGGGAAAATTTTTGGCGAGCATTGGTTGTTTTATATATCCGAAACGAAACACGGGTTTGCAATGGTAGTCACATTCATGGCTTGGTGAAGTCATGAGAGAGGGAGGAAAGACAAGAAGGAGTAAGGGATCAAAATTTTGGTAAAGTATGATTACAATCAGTGGCTCGAATTAAAACAAACCCAAGCCTTGACCCACCACTAGCGCAAAGCTCAACAACAAGGAACAAAGCCCCGAAGCTTACTTGCAACGCTTGGCCCACCTACAGCATTGGGCGCCTTGCCAACTACAACTATTAAGCCTAACTGGGCCGAGACCATCGGTATAGATATTTTGATACTGATTTCTACAAATTTTTTACCCTCCTAAAACTTAATTTGACCTTAATAAATGCAAATAAGGTCAGTATAGCATCTTATTTCCAAGGTCAAGTTTGTTTAGGCTAGAAATGTGAGTTATTAATGAAAAATGATGTATGACCATAAATTTTTACTTACTTAAAGTCGCTACTAATGTTTTATGCTCGACACAGATGCGAAATACAATCCTTAAAAGAACATCATTTATAGCAGAATTTCGAGAATTTAAAACAATTACATCTTGGAAAACACTATCATGGTTTTACGTGTTCAACACATAATACTAGAAAATGAAAATAAAACAAATACAAAATAATTTAAAACATATGAAATGCAAGACAACAATTGTAACCTAAGACTAGAAAATTAAATATGTTCATATCTTATGCACGTGTCATGGCCTCTGCTCGCGATTCCACCGTCATCCGTACATGGGCTCCTTGCCTTTACATGAAAAATGTCGTGGCACACGGCCTGAGTATTTTGAAGAATACTCAGTATATGACCCAACTATAGGGGTCATGCTAAATATAAACACATGCAAATATGAGGTAGGGACCTATCTCTATCTCATACTACGGGTGGTCTTTAGTCGGGACTAACTATGGATGTGTAGTACATCCCTACACATAACCCACACGTGCAAGTGTGAATCTCTAGGCGGTTCGCACCCCCCTGATCCATCATCGTTGAGCTAGTTGTCTGTAGTGACGTGTTGAGGTCAACGAACCTCTTGGTATCATGCTCAACATGATTACCGTCATCATCATACTATGTTCATCCACACTCATCATCATAAAGGGGAAGTATCCCGATGCTTATGTACAAACAACATGCATGAGGTCCCTCTAGTTCATATCTTAGACATTTTTCTTACACAACCCTAGTTTTATCACTATATTACATTTAGTAATGCATGCTCATTAGATATTTATGTTAATATCGTTAAGCATGCTCTTAGGGTTATGTCCTAAGTCGATCTCTCAATACGATACAACATGGCAGTCATCATCACACAACATGCTTCATATGAAAAAAAATCATCATATTAAGGTTAACGTCATACTTTACTATTTGTTCGGTTAAAAGTTGATGTTTGTATGATGACACGTTCCTTGTGATTCTTCATGTGTTATATGCTTGATATGTGTGAAATGTTTATGGAACGATGTGATTGTGGAGTGTTCATGAAATGATTTGACTAAGATATCTTTATGAAATGATACAACTAGGATATGTTTATGAAACAATATGACTTGGATATATGTATGAAATAATATGACTAAGATATGTTTACAAAACGAGATGACTATGATATGTTTATGAAATGATATGACAAGTATATTTTTATAAATGATACGACTATGATACGTTTATGAAATGAGATGACCATGATATGTTTGCGAAAGAATATGACTGGGTTATGTCATAAAACGATATGACTGTGACTGTGACATGTTTACAAAGAATATGACTATGATATGTTTACAAGATGATAAGTCCATGATATGTGTGTGATACAACGTGCCTATGAGATGATATGTGAATGTTATGACACGATGCATGATATGAATGATATACGAAAAAATGTGTCGACATAATGCATCCACAGCTCCTTGGAATGCTCGTCTAACCATAAAAGGGGCCCAAAAGGAGTGTGACTCGACTAGTGGATTCATACTCGCACGTGTGTAGAATATTAAATACACGTCCAATTAACCTATTTAGTTTAGTCGCCTAAAAAATATAAACTTATATGATAGGTCCCACACATCATTGTATGTGTTTGCATCCAACCTCATTATTAGAGTCACTTAATGAATATTTCTTAAAATACTCTAATCATATGCTACTTCTATTTCAAGTAAAGGCAAGACATTCCTGCACGACTAACGACCACGTCACAATTTGAGACCATGGCACATGCATAGGGGGTAGGGATAGTTGTATTTATTTTCTTAGAGTTAGATTAGAATAGGGTGTTTTTAATTTTAATGCTTAATTAATTGATTTAGTATTTCATTGTGTTGTTTTAAAGATGCTTTTGAACACGTAAGTAGGTGGCAATGTTTTCAGATGATGTCTATGTTTTATAATGAAGTTTAAACGCTTATTTCTACAAAAAAAAAAATGATTAAGTCATCATAACGAAAGCAACTTTAGGAAAATAGAAATCTAAGGTCATCTAAATATTCTTGTGGGAAGGAAGGATATGCTCCCCTATATTAGAAGTTTATGTCACGTGGGCACAAATTCAATTAAGAATTAATGGATTAAGATTTAAACATTGTACTTTACATGTTTTTTAACCCAAAAAAGAAAAAATTAATAATAATAATCCAGACTATGAGATTGTAATAAATGATTAAGCATTAAATTGGCCTTTGAAATTAAAGTATTAAACTTCTAATTAAACATTTATACTCTAATTATTTTTCTTATAAGATGTTATTTATGTTATTTCATTGTATTTAATAAAAATTATCAATTCAATAATCCAGACTATATGTTGCTAAATTAAATGTATACAAACCTATATTAACCTATAGTTTACGAAATTAAAATTATGCAAACTACCCTATGCATGTGCCATGGCCTCCTTGGTTTCGATGCCACCGTCATCGGTTTCCTGTGAAAATAAGAGTAGCACATGGCTTGAATATTTTAAGATATATTCCGTAACTGGCTCCGCTATTGGGATTAGATGCAAGCACATGCAATCATAAGTGTGATATATCATAGCAGCCTATATTCCTTAAGCAACTATCTTAAGTTGGTTAATTGGATGTGCATTTAATGTTTTACACATAGTCCACACGTGCTAGTATGGACCCACTAGTCGGTTCACACAATTCTTGGGCCCCTTTCTTGTCGGTTGAAAATTCTCTAAGAATTCTTGATGTCGAAAACTCATTAGGAATAGCGACCGTCGTAGAATTATAATAAATAGAATGATTGTTTTCTTGTCTCATAGTATCGTGTCTATACCATCATAAAAGGAGTATCCCCAGTGCACGAACACACAATTATGCACGAGGTCCCAACTTGCTTCCTTTCATTATCATGTATAACAACTTTTCTCCCTACTTTCTCAACTGTTTCAACTAATTTTCTCTCTTTACCTCTCCATCTCCCTCACCCTTACCATCTTTCGACAATTTTGGAGAACAAGAAGACGAAAGAAAGGAAAAGAAAGAAAAAAAAAAAAAAAAAAAAAGCAGGTTCAGAGTTAGGCTTGAAAATGGAACCAATGATGACTGCACCTGCGACCCCTACAGTATGACGACCACCACTGTTTCACCAATATAAAGGATGTGAAGCAAAATAAGAGGATTATTTGAGAACATTAGGTGGATTATATTCTAACTCGATAGTGTTGATCCATTAGGTTGACTCGTGCTCAGAGGGTAGTTTCAGACCTGGACCAAGGAAAAGATAGTAACTCTAGTTTTGGCCAATTAGGTAAGTGACTTTACTGCTCGCTTGCTTGGATGATTTGTTGTTGCATGAACGACGTCTGTCCTATGACCCCTACACGTGTCATGTTTCATAATTATATGACGTGTACTATGTTAATGTTATACAATGATTTATATGTTATGTCACATTATATGTTATGTCACATTATAAGATATTCTATGTTTTCTACTGCATTATCATATGATTATGACAGATGCATGAAGCCCATGTGTCATGTCATGTAAACTACGTTAATACGGTGGATCTATGCCTATGAGACATCAGAAATCCATGTATATGACTATAATAGGATATTACAAGTAATATGTAAGTATATCTTATAGAAATGCTATGTCATCTAAAGAATGGAGTTATGCCTTGCATCATAAGCTTATGCCATGAATTTAAGCTTCGGGGACGTGAGATCCCACATCAGTTGGGAAGGAGAACGAAACATTCTTTATAAGGGTGTGAAAATGTCTTCCTAGTAGACGCATTTTAAAAACCATGAGGGGAAGCACTACATCCTAACGTAACAAGAAAACATATCAATGACAAGATATCGCACGTGCAAGGGCCACAAGACACGCATTGTTCATACTTCAAATAATTCATCTAACCAAATCGATTGTGAAGTGACTAACCTAGGTAGCTTAAGTTGAAGTCACTATTTAATTCTTGAAGCCAGTCAAAACTAATCTCTTGAAATTCAAGTTAACCTATGTGAGTCCATGACATCATATTAGAACTCATTAATTTATCCTATCCACTTAATATCCTCATTTAAGTCCGTAACTTAGTTTATAACAATTTAAGTTTTCAAAATGTTTATCGGCTAATCGTACTCATTCCAAAAGCTTTTCACGATGTCAAAATCAAGTTCAGAAGGGTGAAAAAAAGATAGGATAGGGTCCAAAATAGGAAAAATGGGGTAAAATGAGAGTCATCAGAGAAGATACTAGAGAGTCGTCCGAAAGCGATTGCTCGGCGTCAGATCGATGGAGTCGATACGCATTTTTGGATCTATTCGAAATGTATTGGTTTTGGGCTACTTATGGATATTGGGTCATGAGCGTTTGGACTTTTGGTGAATTGCATTGGGCTGCGACAGAAAAGGGGATGGTGTCAATTGATTCTAGGTTGGGTTTAGTTTCTTTTCAAGGCAGTTTGTTAATTCCTATCCTTGTTTGCGTTCGTTTAGCAATTTTGTTTTATCATATCTTCATCCAATTTTGTCAACTTAAATTGATTCTAATCCCTGATGCTAATTTTATATCAAACTTTTCTATGATTAATACTATTTTCTAATTCAAAAAAATTGAAGAACAAACATGATTGCAATAATTACATCAACAATTTTGATGTTACGTTTACCGTAGAAATGCCTAAATTCCTAAAATATCTTGCTCGTTCACAATGACATGTGCTAAAATCGATCTCCATTGAATAAAGAATCCAACTATTTTGTATTGGGTTGTTGTTAGGAGGAAATATGGGGAGGGTTAAAAACGAGTTATGTACTCGATGCAACTCAATATTGTTCTCCAGGTTTTTTACTGTTGTTCAAGGTGTTTGACTGTTGTTCTCCCTGTTAGAATCAGGTTTGTTAGACGATGACCTAGGTCAAGATGCCTCAAATAGACAGAGTACCTTCGAATCGTGAGCGATGATCAAATGGTCTAGAACCTAGTGCTCCCATACTAAAGAAAGACTCAAGGAGTCAGAATAGAGTAACGTAGAGCCAAAAGCTAGAGTTAAGTCTTAGCTCTCATAATAGAGTAACATTAGACTTGGCTTATGAATCCAATAAACCTTCTTATCTCTCAGATATGACCAAGACATGTTTTAAAATCTGCTAGCGATGGGTTTGAACTGTTACAAAAAAATATTAAACGAACACTCAAGATGGTCGAGTTGGTTTAAGGCACTAGTCTCATGTATGGGTTTGGAAGGGCATGGGTTTAAATCTGATTCCCATTCTCGACAAGTTATTTTTTATTGTGAGGTTCCACAATATCTGCAAGTGGTTGGCTCAATCTCACATTTATGGATGAAAATGAACAATATCTACTACGAGTAGGCTTACTATGAGGCTGCCGATGATATTGGCAATATCTGCCAGGAGTGAGCTTATCGTGACACTGATGGCTATACATAACAAAGAATATTTGTTAGAAGTGGGTTTGAGCTGACAGTTAGACTCACAAGCAATATCTGCTAGAAGTGACTTAAGCTTAACATTAGGCTGACGGCGATACGTAACTAGCAATATCTGGTAAAAGTGGGCTTGAGTTTACCGTTGGGCTTACGGAGATACGTAACAGGTAATATATGTTAGAAATGGGTTTAAGTTTACCGTCAAGCTAATGGTGATACGTAATGAGTAATATTCGCTAAAGTGTGCTTGAGTTTACCGTTATAGAGATACGTAACAAGTAATATCTGTTACAAATGGCTTAAGTTTACTGTCACGCTAACGAGGATACGTAATGAGAAATATCCACTAAAAGTGGGCTTGAATTTACCATTGACAAGGATATGTAATGGACAGTATCAAGTAGAAGTTGGCTTACCATGAGGCTTACAACGATACATAACATGAGTTTGAGCTTACCGTTAGGCTTACAATGATATGTAACAAGCACTATCTACTAGAAGTGGGCTTGAGCTTACCCATGAGGGTGACGGTGATACGTAACGCATAATATGTGCTAGAAGAGGGCTTACTGTTAGGCTGATGGTCATAATATTATGCTGACGATAATACATAATAGACAATATCTGCTAGAAATGGGCTTGAGCATCCTGTGAGGCTTACAAACAATATCTTTTAGAAGTTGGCTCGAAAACAACAAATAACAACTTATCTTTTATGAAATAGAAGGTGATTATCATTTTTCAGCTCGGAAACCATAGGGATAATATAAAATTATACAACAAGATTCAACAACTGTATAACAAAAGGTCGGATAAAATAGCAACATTTTTTTATTGAAGCAAGCTCTCCTAGCTCAAATAAAGGGAGGAATAGGAGACCACTAGTCTAGATGAGAGACTATGCAACAGGAGATCTTATTGAAAAAGATAATGAAGCTCATTGGGCCACGTTTACCTCTACTGATCCTGTAAACTTTGTAAACTTTGAAGACGCATTGAAGAGTGAGAAATGGAGGCAAGCCATGGATCTGGAAATTGAAGCAATAAACAGGAATGCCCATGGGAATTGATGGAGTTACCTAATGGGTGAAAGAAGGTTGGAGTAAAATGAATTTATAAGACAAAATTCAATGAAAATGGGGAAGTCGACAAATATAAGGCTAGACTTGTAGCAAAGGGGTATACTCGACGGCAAAGGGTAGCCTATACTAAAGTATTTACACTTGTTGCGCGCATGGAGACAATTCGTTTGGTGGTAGCTCTTGCAGCTCAAAGAAACTGGTCCATCCATGAGCTGGATGAGAAATCTGTATTTCTACATTGTGATTTGAATGAAATGGTTTTTGTGGAGCAACCTTATGGATATGTGCAAAAGGGACATGAGCACAAGGTTTCCCTTTTTCTTCTTTTCTTTTCTCTCATTTTCTTTTTTATTTTTTTGTGGGCTTTTAGTTGGGGTCCGTGGGCTTTTAGTTGCGGGCCTCCACGGACCCCCAAAAATAGTATGAGGGAAAAATGCCCCTCTATTGACTTTGACCAACATCCTATTAATTATCATTGTGAGACTTAAAGGAACATTTCACGACAACGGTAGATGTGAAAGTTTCGAGCTGATTTAAAGGTGTCACAATGTACGACATGGATTGTGATATGAGGTATCCAAAATATTACACACAATTATGAAACCGTGACTTGAGATTTAGCGAAGTTGGAGATTCACGATGAGGAAAGTATAGAAAATTTTCAAACAAATCTAGACTTTTCACAAGTTTTACGGGTAGGAATCGTTAAAAATCTATACGAACCCTAAGTTAAGTAAAATTTATAGGACTGTGGAAGAATTAAGTCGGACGCCTATGAGAATTAGTAACCGTCACGGCAGCATTATGTAAAACATGATGATACTTCACCTGCCTTGTGGTGTACGCGACGTACCATCGTGATGGAATAAGGGTATCCCCATATGCATAGCACACATAATGCAAGAGGTCCCAATATTTTTTCATTTTCAACATTATTAAATATAACCTCGCCTCAGTTTTTCATTCATATCATATCATTTCTCATTTTTCATTTCTCATATCATACATAATTCTAACCGGGTTATATTTCATGTCATTTATCGTGATTTCATGACATTCGTATCATGCTGTATACACACAATTTAGGAGACATAACATAACGTTCCATGCTTTTAACATAACATTTCATCATATAGATATCATCGTATCATAACATATTGCATCACAATATATCATATCGTAAACATGTCAATTTATCACATATCTCATACCATGGCATATATCATGTCATTTTCATATCATATGATAACATATACATATATCCGTCATTCACATGTCGTATCATAACCATATCATATCGTAAACTTTTAATGGTCATATCGTTTCCTAACTTATCATAGCCTTAACGTTCTTATACATGTCACAGTCATATCATGCCATGAACGTACCTTAGTCATATCGAACGCTATCTTCTATCAATCTATCATAATTGTATCCCTTTCTACACATAACCTGATCTTATTCTTTTATCAATCGACCGTGACCATATCGTTTTTGTAATTCTCTCATATCCATAGGACTTCGATACATACCCTAACCTTAACGTTCCATGAACATATCTTACTCCTATCGTTACATTACGTTTAGTGCATCCTTCTCGTATCCTATCTCAAACATATCATTGAACACATCTTATTGTAAGTATTATTGTACAATTCACATATTATAACATGTACATATCATTATATAAGCATATTTATCCATACACAGTTCAGTCATATTGATATATATGACACGTGCAGAACTACGAGACACGTGTCAACATCAAATATAACCATGCCAATAGTAAGACAACTTACTTGGATGGCCTTAGCCTAAGTTCTATCTAACTCCAAATTAGCTTGCTTTTGCTCCTCGAATTCGTTCTCACTTATGCCAAGGTGCTTCACCTTATTAAAGATATTCACCGAATTCCTTTCGTTATTCTAACTCCTAACTTTTATTAAGTATTTAACAAATTCTTAATCTTTCCATTTAGATTTAATATTTCATGGAATATAATATGTCTAACAATACAATGCTGAGTGACATACAATTTATTTAATGTTTCTTATCTTTGTGAAAATAATCCTAACGTCCTATTAACTATCATTGTGAGATTTAAAGGAAAGTTTGAGGACAACCGTAGATGTGAAAGTTTTGAGGTGATTTAAAGGTGTCACAATGTACGACATGGATTGTGATATGAGGTATCCAAAATATGACATAGAATTATGAAACCGTGACTTGAGATTGAGCGAAGTGGGAGATTCACGATGAGGAAAGTATAGAAATTTTTCAAACAAATCTAGACTTTTCTCATGTTTTACTTGTAGGAATCGTTAAAAATCTATATGAACCCTATGTTAAGTAAAATTTAAGGGATTGTGGAAGAATTAAGCCAGACACCTATTGGAAAGTGTATGTCAATCACACCCAACTTGAATTTCAAAAAACCAAATTGATGTCTTCCCAAAGTTTTAGTAAAAATATCTACCAATTGCATTTTAGTCAAAATATAACATGATTTGATGATTCCATCTTGTAATTTTTCTCGAACTATAGGACAATCTATTTCAATGTGTTTC
Organism: Cucurbita moschata; assembly: GCF_002738365.1. Lineage (NCBI taxonomy): Eukaryota > Viridiplantae > Streptophyta > Magnoliopsida > Cucurbitales > Cucurbitaceae > Cucurbita > Cucurbita moschata. The sequence goes on along the minus strand of NW_019268597.1, from coordinate 543,470 downwards.
GTATGTTCGTAAAAAACTTGATTGGTTGTTATGTGTAATGCTGCTTGATTATCACAATACAATAATGTTGGTTCGAACAGTGGAACTTTCATGTCTTGAAGAATGTATCTTAATCAAGTTAACTCTAAACAAGTTTTTACCATAGCTCGATACTCGGCTTCTGCTGATGATCTGGATACATTGGTTTATTTTTTAGACTTCCAAAGAATAATTGAATTTCCTAGGAAAATGCAGAACCTAGAAATTGACCCTTTAGAAGTTCGACAACCTCCCCAGTCTGAGTCGCAATATGCTCGTAATCTTAAGTTGTTTTCAGATTGTAGTACAAGTCCTTGACCAGTTGTATCTTTGATGTATCTCAGAACTCGAAGAGCATAAATTGATTAAGCATACGAACTGAATACACTATGTCAGGCCTAGTAATCGATAAATATATTAATCTGTCAATCAATCGTCTGTATTTACTTGGATCATCAACTTCTCTCCTTCTGTTAAAGAAAGTTTCAAATTTTGCTCCATAGAAAATTTTTCTGGACGTGCTCCTGTAAGACCTGTGTCTTGAAGAATTTCCAGAGCATACTTTCTTTGAGACATAAAAATTTCTTTTCTAGACCTAAAAAATTCAATGCCTAGGAAATATTTCAAATTCCCTAAATCTTTGATAAGGAATTTCTCGAGTAAACTAGTCTTGAGATGTTGAATTTTTTTTAGATCAGTGCCTGTCAACTGAATATCATCAACATAGATAAGAGCTGCAGTGAAAGAAGTACCTTTACTATTAGTAAATAAAAAGTAATCTGCTTTGAACTGAGTGTAGCCTGCATTTTGTATAGTGGTAGAGAATATGGAGAACCAACTGCGAGAAGCCTGTTTTAAACTATAAAGAGATTTATGGAGCCGACATATAGACTTATAACATTTAACAGAACCATTTAGATTATCATGGAGAAAGACATTTTGAACATCCAACTGATGAGTGGACCATTTTCGAGCAGCGACAATAGTGAGTAAGCAGACAAAGTGTTGTAAGTTTTGCTGTAGGCGAAAATGTCTCTTTGTAATTAACACCTTCAACCTGAGTGTATCCCTTTGCTACCAGTCAAGATTTATAACATTCAACAAAACCATTAGAGTTGTGTTTAATCTTGTACACCCAACGACAGCCAATAGCTTTATGGCTAGGTGGTAGAGGAACGAGAGACCACGTCTGATTACGTTCCAAAGCTGCAATTTCATCATTCATAACCTGCTGCCGTAATGGGTTGCCAACTGCCTAATCATAGGTTTTAGGTTTTGTCTGGACTATAATAAGAGCTAGAAAAGCACATTGAGTAGGAGGAAAACGAGACAATGAAAGGTAATGATGAAGGGGATACCTGGTGTCAATGTTGGGATTTGAGCTAGAGGTTAAATGATTGGCTCCAGAAGTCATCTGATAATCATTGTGACAAGCGGAGGCTATTTTGTACGAGTAGAACGTTGGAGTGGAACTGATGTATCAAGTGGGATAAGGTTAGAACTAGTGGGTGAATCTGGAGAAGGTACAGAAGGCAGAGGAGACCACGAAGTAGTAGGTGAAGGAATAGAAGGTGGGGGAGGACTAGAATGGATGTTTGAGTAGGATGAATCATGATGTGGTAAAATGGGAGTTGAAGGAGCCAATGTCAGAATTTGTGAATCTGATGAAAAAAGAAAATCATCTTCAAAAAATTTAACATCATGACTAATAAAAAGTTTTTAGATGGCATGTCATACAACTTGTAACCTTTGTTACCTCGTTGTCGATGTTCGTGACCACCATTCTTGAGCTTCCAGTATCCTAATTACCTCAAATGTCCTTCCACAGACTCCTTATTGTGTCTACTCTCTAGAACCATAAAATTTTTCATGAGAATCGGTCTGGAAACGGCTTAAAATTGAGAAAACTCGAGGGAAGGTCAAGTTTTGGGTTGACATGGCCGGTTCAACTAAACCGGCCACGTCATCGTCTTCTTCCTCAAGACAGGAAGAAGACGAGGCCAATATATAACGTCGTAGTCTGAAACTCGCCCTCCCCAGCTTCGATAGCCATTTCTCCCCTCAATTCCTTCATGAAACTTAAAGAGGGTGTTACAAGGAAGAGTTAGGGATTGATTTCATACCTTTTCATGTATTGTAGCCTAAGATATTTGCTTCCATAGTTCGTCCAAAATATGATTTCTTGCCGGAGTAAAAACAGAGGATTTCTTATTGGGTAGCCGATTCTATGAATTTTCAAGGCTCGATCACTTCACAAATTCTCTTCCTTATCGTTTCCTCAAGCTAAAGGAATTGGTTTGGAGGAACGAATTTTAGTGTGGGACCTTAATTTTGAGAAATCACTCTCGTTCTGCAAGTTACCCGACACCTCCGATTTTCAATCTCTTAGATATCTTATTCTACGATGTTTCAGCTCTTGATTCCTTCATCAAAGTCGCTGAAATTCATCGCCACATGAAGTAAAAAATGGTTGCAAAGATAGGAACTCAGTCCCATTGCGTGATCTAACTATCTTGAAAGTAATATGAAATTGAGTTTGAACGAATTTCAAAAAGTTCATTAACAAATGATGTACTTCTTATTTATGTTGCATAAGAAAAACCCAAGTACATTGAGTAAAATCATCAACAATAGTGAGAAAAAAACGCAGAGTTGACCCGGGCGTAATGGAAAAATACTACAGTTATGAGAAAAAAATATCATTATTAAGATGCAACTACTGAGCTAGAAATTTAAAACGAGAAAAAGAAGGATGACCCGGGCGTAAATGCCACAAATTAGATGACTGAGATACTTGGTGAGCTGAAGATTTGATTGGAGATGGTGAAATATGATAGAGACCTCTGAATTGTTTACCTGTGCCAATCATCCTCCCCTCGCCAAGTCCTGCACAACACAAGAATCAGAATAGAAGGTGACATAACATTTCAAGTCATTGGTAAGTTTGCTGATCGACATTATGTTGAAATTGAATGAAGGCACACATAAAACGATGTTTAATTTAAGGTCAGAATTAAAGGAAACATTGCCAGTATGTGACACATGTGCTGTCCTTCCATTAGGAAAATTTATTATATATATGGTGGAAGTCTTTGGTTCAATCATAATAGAAGCTTTGGATACTATATGATCCGTAGCTCCACTATCGAGAATCCATGGATTATAACTTTTAGAGTTAATAGATAATGCAGATATTGGAAACAAACCAGCAACCTTGATGTTATTGTCAGAATTACCATAAGGACGATGACTGAGTGCAGATAAGGCTTGTGCTAACTGTTGTAATTGCTTAGAAAAAAAATTTAGAATGTAATTAGGTGACTGTTCTTCTGTATTCAATAGAGAAACATCGACCATATTTGCAGATGAACGATATCCACGATTGTTGTTGATTGACTTGTACTGCCCTTCCATAATTATTTTTCTATCGACATCGAACTTTTGTATGTCCCCTTCTATCACAAAATTTATAGTGACGCTTAAGGATTCAACCCTCATCAATTGTATGACCACTTTTATTATAGTGTTCACATGATTTGTCCTTGGTAAATTTTGAATATGTTGTTTTCTTCTGCACTGCTGATGCAATCGAGAAATTCTCAGTAGGTTCAGAAGTTACCTGACGCTACATCTCTTCTTGTACAAGTAATGAATAGGCTTCCCTCACATTAGGTAATGGAGTCAAAATCAATATGTTAGATCTCACCGTTTTGTAAGACTCATTGAGCCCCCATGAGTAGTTGCATCAACTTGTCTTCTTCACATTGATCAACATGTATTTGACATTGATTATAAGTAAATGGTGTGCGGTGTTAAAATATCATCACTAGCCCAATAGAGTCAAGCCCAATAAGTGTACGACCCCATTGTATATTTATTTTAGTAGAGATTTTAGGAGAGATACTAGAGATTTTAGGAAAGATAGTAGATATTTTAGAAAAGAGATCTCGATATTTTAGGAAAAAGATTTACATTTGTTAGGTTTAGATTGCGTAGTCGACCCTACATCCCAAGAAATTACAAGCAATATAAAGTAGTAGTATTCTACAAAGTGTCTTGTATTCTCTTCTCGATTGGTCTTAATAAGGAGTGCGAGTGTTTACCATAGAGAGTTGTGTTCAACAATCTGGTATCAGAGCGAGGTTAGTATAGGTTGTCTGATCTCTTGGAATTCTTAGTATGCTCTGTGGCTGCAGCCCTGCCTGATCTTCTACATCTGAAACGATTTCTTGATATTATTAGTGAGTGAGTTTCTTTGTGTCATGAATAGTCAGTGACTCTGCAAATCTTGTGTCAAAAAGGCTTGTTTGGTATTATTGAGGTATTGTCAACACGATGGGTGACTTCCAAATCGTAGGAGGAATCAAGAAACTCAATAACAACTACTACAATACATGGGGAACATACATGATGTCCTATTTACAAGGACAGGATCTTTGGGAGATCATTGGCGGGAGTAAAACTATGTCGTCAGTACAGGATTCTAATGACGCCTTGCGCAAATGGAGAATCAAAGCAGGCAAAGCAATGTTTGCCTTGAAGACCACAATCGAAGAAGAGATGTTAGAACATATTTGGGATGACAAGACACCGAAAGAAACATGGGACACGTTCGCGATGTTGTTCTCCAAGAAGAATAATACGAGGCTACAACTTCTAAAGAACTAGCAATTGTCAGTTTCACAACGTGACATGACGATTGCTCAGTACTTCCACAAAGTCAAGACGATTTGCCGAGAGATTACTGAACTAGAACCGAAGTCTGTAATCGGTGAAGATCAAATGAAGAGAATCATTATCCACGGGTTGGGATCAGAATATAGAAGCTTCATTATTGCTGCGCAAGGATGGCCCACTCAACCATCACTTGTAGAGTTTGAAAATTTTTTAGCCAGCCATGAAACCATGGCTAAACAAACGGGAGGCATCACATTAAAGGGTGAAGAAAAAGCAGTCTACACAAGTGAAAGTCGAGAAAATAATAAATCATCTACCAAACGTGGATACAAAAATGGTGACAAAAGAAGAAGTCATCAAAGAACTGCACAACCTATGAGAGGTGAGAAGAATGACAACAGGAGTTCTCAAGGAAGCGATTTGAAGGTAATTGCTATAATCATGGGAAGAACGGCCACATGTCTAAAGAATGTTGGTCCAAGAAAAAATCGATCGAAAACAATGTGGCATCCTCCAACATGGAGATGGAGGAGGAATGGGATACAGAGGTACTATATGTCATAGAAGAAGACGAGCTAGCTTTCATGGTGATGATGGGAGACCATATCAATTAAGAGAATGATTGGATCGTTGATTTAGGATGCTCAAACCATATGACTAGCGATCAGAGTAAATTGCAAGACAAGAAAGAGTATAAAGGAAGCCATATGGTACGCACAACAAATAACGCACGGTTGTCAATTGCTCAAATCGGCAATAGGACAATCATGCCTGGCAATAAATCTGATACAGTGTCACTACATAATGTTTATCATATACCGGGTATAAAGAAGAACTTGTTGTAAGTGCGACAACTAACAATATCAGGAAACTACGTCTTGTTTGAGCCAGAAGATGTAAGAGTTCATCAAGATGTTAAGATAATAGGAAAGCTAACAATAGAAGAGCGAAGAGTGGAGTCTGTTTACGTTCTATCTATAGAGTCTGCCTATGTTCACAAGACCCGAAAGAATGAGACGGCAGATTTATGGCATGCAAGATTGGGACATGTTAGCTACCATAAATTGAAGCTGATTATGGAGAAATCCATGCTCAAACGTCTACCTCAACTTGAAGTCAAAACAAACGTTGTTTACGCTGGATGTTAATATGGTAAAACTCATCAATAACCATACAAAGAGTTAAGTTTTAAAGCAAAGAAACAATTAGAGTCAATTTACTCTGATTTGTTTGGTCCAATCAAACAAGCATCGATCAGCGGAATGCGGTATATGGTGACGTTTATTGCAACTACTCAAGATATGTGTAGACTTTCTTTATGGAAGAAAAGTTTAACACTTTCTCAAAGTTTCAAGAATTCAAGATGATGATCAAAGGAGAAGTAGGAGTGAAGATTCGTTGTCTACGTTTAGACAATTGCAGAGAATACACGTCAGATGAGTTCAATCAATATTTACATGAGTGTGGGACACGGCGCCAGTTTACATGTACTAACACGCCACAACAAAATTGTGTAGCAGAAAGAAAGAATTGACACCTTGCAGAAATCTGTCGAAGCATATTACACGCACAGAATGTTCCAGGAAGCTTTTAGGCTGAAGATATGCGAACTGTTGCCCATGTGATCAACAAGCTTCCCCAACCAAAGCTAGGATTCGTCTGACAATTTGAGATACTATGGGACATGAAACCTACAGTTAGTTAATTCCAAGTATTTGATTGTGTTTACTATGTATTTGAGCTTGACCATCTATGTAGCAAGTTTGACGAGAAAGCAGTCAAATGTATATTTGTTGGATATGACAATCAAAGGAAAGGATGGAAGTGCGTGATCCAACAAGTGGAAAATATTATACATCAAGAGATGTAGTTTTCGATGAAGCATCTTCATGGTGGTCCTCGGAGAAGAAAGTCTTACCAGATTCAAACATCGAAGAAATTTTACAACAGATGATGGGGAAGCAAGCTACGCAAATTCAATCAAATGTTGATGTGCCTGAAGATCCAAGTGACATTGATATTGACAAGCAAGAGGTGACTAAATCAAGCGAATCTGATAAAAATCAAACGAGACATCAACAACTTATGCGATCAAATAGAATCCGAAGGCCAAATCCTAAGTATGTAAACACAGCTATTGTAGAAGATAGAGTTAACGAACCAGAGACATATGAAGAGGCATCACAAAACTGGTTTGACAAAAAGCAATGGAGGAAGAAATTATAGCCCTGTAGCTGTAAAGACTGGGTTGACTCGATGACTAAAAAAGGCAGGTAAATTTTTCTTGCTCAATAAAACCATTAAAATTTAAAACATAATTTACATTATACCAAAAAAGTGTGCGCACATTAATAATTTAAAATACAACGTAATGGTTAGAACATAAAATAAGGAATAGACTCAAAACATTTTAAAACAAAAGGGTTGAAGACGACGGGTGAGGTTTGTCTATGGCACCTGCTCCAAAGTTCGCTCCCCATCTCGACTAGCTCCTTATCACCTGAAAAAAATGGAGAATAAGGAATGAGTACAAGACTCAGTAAGTAGCCTACTTGTAGGCTCTTAATCGTGTCCTTAACATGCTAAGGTAGTATATTCTTTGTTCTTGTCTTGTTCTTGTTCTTGTTCTTGTTGTAAGTACTTAGGCCCTCTAATTCTTGTTTTTGACTCGGGGTTCTTATCTTGATCTTTCTTGAGGACCTTGGTCCTTGAATTCTAAAACCTTGGTTATCCTTTAAGAGCTTTAGTACCATGTTCTTGGTTCTTGGTTCTTGATTCTTGTCCTTAGAACTAGGATCTTGATATGTTTTAGTCTGTGATCTTTCTCTTTTCCGTGGTACTTTCTAGGTTATTGTTCTATTCTTGGTTCGTTCTCCAAGACACTCCCCCTAGGATTTACGGCACTAGACATGCACCTGACAATCCTGTGTCCAAGGCTTCATGTGTTCCAAGCAACACAGCCTTAACCTATGTCTAAGGCTTCATGCGTAAAAAAGCGACGTAGTCTTACCGCATCTTATGGCTTGCTCTTCGATACGGTCTGCTTAACCTATGCCCAAGGCTTCAAGCATTTCAAGCGGCATAGTTTGGAAACCTACATCCAAGGCTTCTTGCGTTCCAAGCGATGTAGTCTTGATACTGAATCAAGGGCTTCCCCTATAATACAGTCTGCTTAACCTATGCTCAAGGCTTCATGCATTCCAAGCGGCATAGTATGAAAACCTACATCCAAGGCTTCTTGCGTTCCAAGCTATGTAGTCTTGATACTGAATCAAGGGCTTCCCCTATAATACAGTCTACTTACCTACGCTCAAGGCTTCATGCTAAACAAGCAGCGTAGTCTATGTCATGAGCATGCTGTACCGTNACAAGCTTCCCCAACCAAAGCTAGGATTCGTCTGACAATTTGAGATACTATGGGACATGAAACCTACAGTTAGTTAATTCCAAGTATTTGATTGTGTTTACTATGTATTTGAGCTTGACCATCTATGTAGCAAGTTTGACGAGAAAGCAGTCAAATGTATATTTGTTGGATATGACAATCAAAGGAAAGGATGGAAGTGCGTGATCCAACAAGTGGAAAATATTATACATCAAGAGATGTAGTTTTCGATGAAGCATCTTCATGGTGNATCTCTTCTAGGTGAGGGAAACTTAAGGCATGACATCCTGCAAAGGAAATGTGGTGTAGGGCATCCCACCTAGAAGAGGAATTCTTGGGCACCGCTTGGTGGGAGGTCATGGGTCACTTTGGACATGAATAGAGTATTACCTAGCATTCTTGAGTTTCTGAGTTTGGGGACCTTGGTCCTTCGTCCTTGAGTGGTACCTAGCATTCTTATTACTTATGTAGTTGTAAAGCTTGTGTGTTGTTGTTCTTGGTTTCTAATTTTGTAAGTTTCTAAGGTCCTTAATTCTTTGAGGTATAAGTTGTAACTTGTATTTGTAACCATATGAACCCAACTTAGTGTGAGTTGTTCTAGAAGGTCATAGATTCATAGGGATTTCTTTAGAGGGTTCTAGAAGAGTCTAGAGTCTTGTGGTGTTTCCTTTCGGTGGTTCTTGGGTCCTAACTTGGTCTAGGTTCTAAACTTGCTCCAATCAACTTGAAACCTCAAACTTATCTTCATGTCGACCATAATCGACCTTAATTTTGAGAAACCTCAAACTTGGTTTGGAGGAACGAATTTGAGTGTGGGACCTTAATTTTGAGAAATCACTCTCGGTCTGTAAGTTACCCAACACCTCCGATTTTCGATCTCTTAGATATCTTCTTCTACGACGTTTCAGCTCTTGATTCCTTCATCAAAGTTACTCATCTTCTTCCTCTGAAGCTAAATGAACCCTTGAGTTGAAAGAAAAGAGGTCGTAGATAGGAATTCGATCTTAATTTTGAGAAATCACTCTCGTTCTTCAAGTTACCCGACACCTCCGATTTTCGATCTCTTAGATATCTTATTCTACGATGTTTCAGCTCTTGATTCCTTCATCAAAGTTACTCATCTTCTTCCTCTGAAGCTAAATGAACCCTTGAGTTGAAAGAAAAGAGGTCGTAGATAGGAATTCGATCTTAATTTTGAGAAATCACTCTCGTTCTTCAAGTTACCCGACACCTCCGATTTTCGATCTCTTAGATATCTTATTCTACGATGTTTCAGCTCTTGATTCCTTCATCAAAGTTACTCATTTTCTTCCTCTGAAGCTAAATGAACCCTTGAGTTGAAAGAAAAGAGGTCGTAGATAGGAATTCGACACTTACCCCCAAATTGAACCCGAAACGAATTTTCTTCAATTGGGAACGTTCCTAAGGTTATTTCTCTTCGTGGTCTTCTACGTAAACATTCCTTGGAGGTGCAGAAGCTTATTGGGGTCTTCCTTGATCGAAGAATACTTGTGTATCTTCGGATTGGGATTTTGAGTTTTCCTTGAAGCTCTTTAATGGCGGATTGGATTGGGGGAATTGTTTCCAGGAACTTTCAGGACTCAATTCCTTCATAGGAAGTGTGGGTAATCTTGTTTAAAAGCTATAGGAACAAGTTTGGAGAGGAATGATGGAGAATTGCTCTCGAATTTAGAAGAAACTCGAGAGTAGGTGACCCAAAATCTACACACTTATTGTCAACGACTGGGAGCTCGACCTTGGTCGATTATTGTTTCAAACGATTGCCCCAACTTCAAAATTTATAGGGGAAACTTAAACTGACATTGAGAGCTCCAGAGTGGTCGTGAATTGTCGGTTGGATTTTTTAAAAAATTCATCGAAAATATCTACTCTGATCAGAGCCTCACCGACCTTGGTTTTGAATCCTAGCCGTTGGATGTGATGATCCGTAAGTGTTCTAGAATATATCCAAGTTTGGAAGCGATCCAACGGCTGAGGGTTGAGATTCGAAGAATTTTATGCAGAAGGCACTGTGAAGGTTCTGATTCTTGAGCAGAATGGTAAATTTGTAATTATCCTTAACTTCAAGGGTATTTTGGTAATTTGCAACTTTTTTAATATTTTATTATTATTTTCTCGAAAAATCCATAATATTCCTAAAAAAATTTCATCCCTCGTTGGTCATTTTTCCCTTTTTGAACATCTTGAAATTCCTTCTAGATAAGGAACTAAAAATCCAAAAAGATCCTTGATAATTGAAAAAATGACATTTTCGTCCTTTTCGCTTACACTTTCATTCCCAATCCTGCTCCAAAGGTCTTGAGTCCTTAAGATTACTTCTTATGGTATAGAAATGACTTGCTAAGACCCTTTCCTTGCTTAATCCTCTTAATTTCCTTCCTTCGATCCTTTTGGTCTTGCATAGGTGGCTTTCCTTCATTTTAGGTGTTACATATGACTTACTAGTTGTAGAAATATGTTTTTTTTTTCTCAGGAAACGAGTTCTTAGAGAATGCTTGCGGAAGACGAGATAACACTCAGGGTTGGAACAGGAGAAGTTGTCTCAGCAAGACCAGTAGGAAATTTAAAGTCATTTTTTGGAGATAGATTCATTATATTAGATAATGTACTTTTTGTTCCGTAATAAAAAGAAATCTAATATCTATCTCTTGTTTATTAGAAAAATTGTATAAAGTATCTTTTGAAATCAATGTAGTGTTCATTTGCAATAGAGGTATTCATATTTGATCTACAAAACCAGAAAACAACTTATATATGTTAAAACCGAGCTAAACAAAAGCTATTTTAAATACCGTGATGTTTAAAACAGCTGAAACTCAAAATAAATGACAAAAGATTTCTCCTAATACCTATCTTTGGCACTTATGACTAGGCCACATTAATCTCAATAGGATTGGGAGATTGGTTAAAAGGGGACTTCGAAATGAGTTAGAAGACAACTCTTTACCTCCATGTGAGTCCTGTCTTGAGGGTAAAATGACTAAACGACCATTTTTCAAAAAAGGTTATAGAGCCCAAGAAACCTTAGAACTCGTGCATACAGATCTCTGTGGTCCAATGAATGTCAAAGCACGAGGATGGTATGAATATTTCATCAGTTTTATTGATGATTATTCAAGGTATGACTATCTTTACCTAATGCACTACAAGTCCGAAGCTCTTGAAAAGTTTAGAGAGTATTAGGCTGAGGGAATCTATTAGGAAAAAACTATTAAAACACTTCGATCAGATCGAGGTGGAGTGTATATGGACTTAAGATTCCAGGACTATATGATAGAACATGGAATAACGTCTCAACTCTCAACCCCTGGTATACCCCAACAGAATGGTGTATCAGAAAGGAGTGCAATGATTATATATATGGTTCAAAAGGATCCAAATGAAACACAAACAAATTCTAAGTCTATAAAAAATGAAGGCTATGAATAATCTCTCTATGATTTTGTTGTTTACTTTTGCATCAACTTCTAATGTTTTCACTTGTTTTGCGAGCCAATATCCAGAATTGCATTGGAAAGTGACGATTCTTAATTATCAAGACGTACCTTTACTGACTTATTGCAAATCAGAAAATGACGACTTAGGTAAATAAGGGTGTTGCACCATGACAAGTTATTCAACCAGACTATTATTTTATGTATATCTAAATTTATGGATTTGATAGTTTTTATTTATTTTTATTTAAGGGTTGGGGGGAATTTCAGAACTCCTCCTATTTGAAAAGTACAATATCCAACCTAAAAAATTTTAGATCAATAACATTCTAGATCAACGTTTATTTATTTTTATCTAGTTTTAGTAGAAGATAGTGAATTTTATTATTGGAAAAGTGTAGTCATAATATTTTTTTTTTCTTTTTTTTTCTTTCGGGATTAATTACAAGTTCTTTTAGGTTGGGTTTATTTTATTTTGTAAATAAATGCATGGGGAGGAGAGTTTGAATTGTACTTGACCTCTTCATGAATGCATATATGGTCTCAGCTAGTTGAATTACTAACAAATTGTTATTTAGGATATTTTATTTATTTGACTATAATTCGAATTTTTTTTCCTTTTTTTCGAATTGATTTGTGCCAATCTAACATCACTTTCTAATTTAGGGGAGCATATTCTTCAATTCAAACAAGAATACAGTTGGGAATTCAAAAATAACATGTAGGAGACAACATTGTATTGGTGTAACTTTTAGAAGCAATTATGGAAAGCTTGGGTTCGTGGTTTTTTGGCCCGAGGATGAAGTTTGGCTTCAAGATCGATGCAACCATTGGCATTGCATTTGGCGTGCAGAAAACAATGGGTTTTCTTTATATAATAGTCGAACAAAGGTATTCGACTCCGTTTATCCATGGAGTTCTTAGACAAATCCATCTACTTCGCCTTACTTCACATCAAATCTTATCATTTCTACACAATGTTTGTGCTTGCTGTAATACTACTCGAACAAACGTGTCTATTAATAATTTAAGGTCTTAAATATATAGAATCTTTTATTATAAAAATGAGTACATCCGACTAAAATAGTCGATGGTGTTAATATAACACATGCGGAAGCAATTTAGATCTTAGGCACGTTTAGAACATCAATTATAGTAAATAACTAGCATGTTCATAACTATTAAAACTTAATGAGTGACTAAACTTGGGAGGGATTTTGTATATATGGAGAGAGTGTCTGTGAGAGGTTTTTCTCAAGGTTTTTCACTATGAAGAAGAAGACCTTCCATGTACCAAGATCACTCTATTTAAAGAGTCATGTTTGCATGTTCATGCAAATTTGAGATCACCAAATTTTGACACTTAAAATTTCACTCAAATGTTTGGGATTATGTGGCAAGCATGCATGTTTGAGTTAACCAAATTTTGACACTCAAAATTCCACTCAAACTTGTGGGGTTTATTTGGTAAGCATGTAAGTTTGGTTAAACCAAATTTTGACACCTCAAAATTCCACTAACATGTATTTTTCAATTAAATGAATAATTAATTTAAAATTAAAGTAACATTAAATGAGTAATTAAACTATTCAATTAATATTTAATATTAATTCAAATGTCAATCTCAATCCATTCGGACACATAATTGATTAAGATATTTAAATCTTATTTAAATATCTGAGATTCTCTCTTTTTGTTTAATTCGTAAATAAAACAAAAATGCGGTTAAATATATCGTATATATGTAGCGCATATTTCCTAATTTGAATTCGAACACTTCGAACTCACTCGTCACACTTTTCTATGGTTTAGTTCGATATGAGCTAGCAGAGGGACCAAATGAACCTATAAATCATGGGCTCCAACGATCCAAGATTAACTGGTTAAACTCATTAACATGGTTAACCAACATTCGTTAACTACTAGGACACTCCACTATAGCCTAGTAGTTGCACTCCCCTCACTATAGATATATTTCTGTCCATTTGATATAACCATGATTAGTAAGTCGATCCTTCACAGGTTGTTCATAACTAGAGCTGAGTAAATTTACCGTTTTACCCCTAAAGTTACTTCTTATTCCTCATGTCTCACTGATCCTCTAATGGAAAATTGGTTTGTGGTCCAACAAGTAAACCGAATCCCTCTCAGGCCAATGAGAGGGTGGGGCCCCTTGTTCAAGACCTGGAGTTAGTGCTTGAAGGAATTACCTCTCTTTTATCCCTAAAAGTGGGTAGGAGTGAATTCCATCTTGCACCCCACGTCCCCAGCCATTCACCCAGTCTTACCCCTGAAATGGGAGGCCTATTGAGTTGGCGAACTAGAGCAACTCTCACCCATGCAAATCTAAGGATAATTTCGAATAAACAGGAGTTCATGGTTAGCTCAAGATTAAAGCCGAGTTACCTAGGTTATCGAATAAAAGAAAATCAGTCTCAACAGTAAACGACATTATAAAGTGAGAGTGGTTTTCTTCATGGTCCGATATTATGCAATGCTCATTGCATAGGACGCCCCCACTCACATGTCTCCACATGTACAATTTAGTGATCACATTGTTTATATCATATACAAAAGTGGGCCGCATCCATAGTGTCCCCACAATAAGGTACCCAGCCTTATCCCTATACTATAGATCATTTTGACTATATACTTGAACTTGATCCACTCTTATGTCTCTACATATAGTTCAAGTAATCATACTATAGCCAGAGTGTTCTTAGTTTATTGGATTTAGATTAATGATCGTAAAGTTTACTTTATTCAATAACATTACCATTTTCAATTATTATAATATTTTCTTTTCGTCTTAAATTGTTACCCTTTCAAGTTTAAAACCTCAAATATTTCTTAATCCTTAAAGGATTTTGAGTAGAGTGATACCCGAGTTAAAGAGAGTACATGAATAAACATGGATTCTATTCGAATGAAAGTGATCCAGAGTATAGATAACAAAGAAATGCTTAAAAAGAATTGAAACTTACCACCTATATCAACGAGATGCACTTGCTTTTTTGGTGGCTTAATCATAAGAACTTCGAGATTAAATGTGCTTTTCTTGGAGCAAACATGTGAGGGAGGAAAAGACATGCCGGAAGGACTTATGTCGGTCTGCGGTGACAGTTTTCATTCTTAGAAGCAAGAAGTAAATAATGTGACAATATTGTAAGGGGAGTATTAGGGCCAATAATGCCAAATCCATATTTCCAAGCTTGAACATGGGTGGTTACAACTAGAAACTTGAAACCCAACCAAATTATCAACATCAAAATAACTATAAAATCTCAAACGATTCCTCCCACTTTTATTAGACTTAAATATACAACATCCTAAGTCTACAAGGAAACCCCACAACTCTACGTAGGTGTATCAATTCAAACTTCCGCGAAGGAATATTTTTTAAGTAAAACCCATCATCAAAAGCTGCCCAAATGCAATTTTTAAAGTCGCATCTTTCAGAAAGCCAAAACGAGTTCTCTGGCCAAAATACCTCAAATGAAGCATGTCCATTAGAACTATTAAAATTGCACCAAAACAGAGTCGTGCGCGAAAAGTTCATTCTGAAGCTCCAGTTGAATTGAGCTTGCTTGGCCAAAACGCGTTCGCTCAAATCGTCGTCTTTTGACTTGCAATGAGCATTTAAAACTGAGTTTGTTTGATAATTGTAAATAGTCACTTGCCATTTGCTTGCTGGTTGTTGCCCTTTCTCCCCTCCAACTTGTCTATTGAATCCGGCAAAACATGTGTTAATAAGAATGCTTGATTCCAAAGCCAAGAATAAGATAAAACCGAAGCTGGTTTTGTTTTAGATACACAAAACTCTTTTGTTGATGCTTAATAATTTTGATTTTGGTTCATTATATAGCAAAAAAAAAAAAAAAAAAAAAA
>NW_019268597.1:525653-528037 GCF_002738365.1 Cucurbita moschata | reverse complement strand
ATGGGAGGCCTATTGAGTTGGCGAACTAGAGCAACTCTCACCCATGCAAATCTAAGGATAATTTCGAATAAACAGGAGTTCATGGTTAGCTCAAGATTAAAGCCGAGTTACCTAGGTTATCGAATAAAAGAAAATCAGTCTCAACAGTAAACGACATTATAAAGTGAGAGTGGTTTTCTTCATGGTCCGATATTATGCAATGCTCATTGCATAGGACGCCCCCACTCACATGTCTCCACATGTACAATTTAGTGATCACATTGTTTATATCATATACAAAAGTGGGCCGCATCCATAGTGTCCCCACAATAAGGTACCCAGCCTTATCCCTATACTATAGATCATTTTGACTATATACTTGAACTTGATCCACTCTTATGTCTCTACATATAGTTCAAGTAATCATACTATAGCCAGAGTGTTCTTAGTTTATTGGATTTAGATTAATGATCGTAAAGTTTACTTTATTCAATAACATTACCATTTTCAATTATTATAATATTTTCTTTTCGTCTTAAATTGTTACCCTTTCAAGTTTAAAACCTCAAATATTTCTTAATCCTTAAAGGATTTTGAGTAGAGTGATACCCGAGTTAAAGAGAGTACATGAATAAACATGGATTCTATTCGAATGAAAGTGATCCAGAGTATAGATAACAAAGAAATGCTTAAAAAGAATTGAAACTTACCACCTATATCAACGAGATGCACTTGCTTTTTTGGTGGCTTAATCATAAGAACTTCGAGATTAAATGTGCTTTTCTTGGAGCAAACATGTGAGGGAGGAAAAGACATGCCGGAAGGACTTATGTCGGTCTGCGGTGACAGTTTTCATTCTTAGAAGCAAGAAGTAAATAATGTGACAATATTGTAAGGGGAGTATTAGGGCCAATAATGCCAAATCCATATTTCCAAGCTTGAACATGGGTGGTTACAACTAGAAACTTGAAACCCAACCAAATTATCAACATCAAAATAACTATAAAATCTCAAACGATTCCTCCCACTTTTATTAGACTTAAATATACAACATCCTAAGTCTACAAGGAAACCCCACAACTCTACGTAGGTGTATCAATTCAAACTTCCGCGAAGGAATATTTTTTAAGTAAAACCCATCATCAAAAGCTGCCCAAATGCAATTTTTAAAGTCGCATCTTTCAGAAAGCCAAAACGAGTTCTCTGGCCAAAATACCTCAAATGAAGCATGTCCATTAGAACTATTAAAATTGCACCAAAACAGAGTCGTGCGCGAAAAGTTCATTCTGAAGCTCCAGTTGAATTGAGCTTGCTTGGCCAAAACGCGTTCGCTCAAATCGTCGTCTTTTGACTTGCAATGAGCATTTAAAACTGAGTTTGTTTGATAATTGTAAATAGTCACTTGCCATTTGCTTGCTGGTTGTTGCCCTTTCTCCCCTCCAACTTGTCTATTGAATCCGGCAAAACATGTGTTAATAAGAATGCTTGATTCCAAAGCCAAGAATAAGATAAAACCGAAGCTGGTTTTGTTTTAGATACACAAAACTCTTTTGTTGATGCTTAATAATTTTGATTTTGGTTCATTATATAGCAAAAAAAAAAAAAAAAAAAAAAGCTTGTGTTGAACAAGTTGTTAAAGCTGTTTGGGAAGCTGATTTAAGGTTAATATCCACCCAAAAAAATGAATTGGGATGAATGATAAATATCAATTCTTTTTCATTTGCTATTTTTGGTGGAGATGGAAAAAACAAAGTTGTGTTAAACACATCTAGAACGGTTGCATTTTCTATACTTTCTCCTTAACTAGCATTATCAAGTAGATTTAAGGTCTTTTAAGGATATTTATCAATTTTTTATGCACATTCAACTAGAAGAAAAATAGACATGGTTAATAGGAACTAGAATCAAAACAAACCATTAATTCAAAATTTCAACAATTTCGTTATAAATCTCTTGAATTAGACCAGAAAAAATAAATATCAGAATGATTTATCTCTTTTAGAAAATTATTTAATGAACATACAATAAGGAGTTGAAAATTAAGCTAAGGGGCCATACTTTGCTTTAAAAGAAGAAGAATAAGAAGAAGAATAAAATGTTGTAAAATATTTGTGACTTGTGAGATAGTTTTCAAAATGACATTTTAATTCAATATACACTGAATCTAAATCGAAAGATTACTTCATAAAATTTAAATTTAGTAGCCTGTTATTCAAAATCTAAATAAATTGCTTAGGCTAATTATTAGTTTTTATTTTTTAAAATAATCCATCATTAACTTAATATAGATAAATAAAACAAAATTGGACCGTAATTTTTAATTCTTAATTTTAATTTCAATCCCCAATAAAATATATACTTTCAAATATTCATTTAAAATTATACCGATCCAACCATCTATGCTT
>NW_019268597.1:517986-525643 GCF_002738365.1 Cucurbita moschata | reverse complement strand
AAAAAAAAAAAAAAAAAAAAAAAAAGCTTGTGTTGAACAAGTTGTTAAAGCTGTTTGGGAAGCTGATTTAAGGTTAATATCCACCCAAAAAAATGAATTGGGATGGATGATAAATATCAATTCTTTTTCATTTGCTATTTTTGGTGGAGATGGAAAAAACAAAGTTGTGTTAAACACATCTAGAACGGTTGCATTTTCTATACTTTCTCCTTAACTAGCATTATCAAGTAGATTTAAGGTCTTTTAAGGATATTTATCAATTTTTTATGCACATTCAACTAGAAGAAAAATAGACATGGTTAATAGGAACTAGAATCAAAACAAACCATTAATTCAAAATTTCAACAATTTCGTTATAAATCTCTTGAATTAGACCAGAAAAAATAAATATCAGAATGATTTATCTCTTTTAGAAAATTATTTAATGAACATACAATAAGGAGTTGAAAATTAAGCTAAGGGGCCATACTTTGCTTTAAAAGAAGAAGAATAAGAAGAAGAATAAAATGTTGTAAAATATTTGTGACTTGTGAGATAGTTTTCAAAATGACATTTTAATTCAATATACACTGAATCTAAATCGAAAGATTACTTCATAAAATTTAAATTTAGTAGCCTGTTATTCAAAATCTAAATAAATTGCTTAGGCTAATTATTAGTTTTTATTTTTTAAAATAATCCATCATTAACTTAATATAGATAAATAAAACAAAATTGGACCGTAATTTTTAATTCTTAATTTTAATTTCAATCCCCAATAAAATATATACTTTCAAATATTCATTTAAAATTATACCGATCCAACCATCTATGCTTCAAAAGTTGCATAAATCATACACCCAAGAGAGATTCAAATTTGTAGGGTGAAAAAAAGAAAAGGAGAAGAAATAATGGAGGCTTCATGTTTGAACTCTTCAAAAGAGTGACAACGAATATGTCAAAGCTCGACCTCCATGGCGTCCTATGAACTCTGGCAGTCACACTTAGATTTACCCCTTTTCTCGGCAACCTCGAAGGGTTTTCTTTTTTTCTACATGGAGATGACTTGTAGTGGGAAAGTAAATATTTTTGTGGCATTATTTTACATTACTTTTATTTCACATGTTTAAATTTTCTTTTCCACTTTTAATGTTTCTTATCATTGTGAGACTTAAAGGAACGTTTCAGGATAATGGTAGATGTGAAAGTTTCGAGGTGATTTAAAGGTGTCAAAATGTACGACATGGATTGTGATATGAGGTATCCAAAATATGACATACAATTATGAAACCGTGACTTGAGATTGAGCGAAGTGGGAGATTCACGATGAGGAATGTATAGAAATTTTTCAAACAAATCTAGACTTTTCTCAAGTTTTACTGGTAGGAATGGTTAAAAATCTATATGAACACTAAGTTAAGTAAATTTAAGGGACTGTGGAAGAATTAAGCCGGACGCCTATTAGAATTAGTAACCGTCACGGCAGCATTATGTAAAACATGATGATACTTCACCTGCCTCGTGGTGTACGCGTCGTACCATCGTGATGGAATAGGGGTATCCCCTAATGCATGAGCACACATAATGCATGAGGTCCCAATATTTTTTCGTTTTCAACATTATTAAATACAACCTCGCCATAGTTTTTCGTTCATATCATATCATTTCTCATATCATACATAATTCTAACGGGGTTATATTTCATGCCATTTATCGTGATTTCATGACATTCATATCATACTGTATACACACAATTTAGGAGACATAACATAACGTTCCATGCTGTTAACATAACATTTCATCATATACATATCGCATCACAATATATCATATCGTAAACATGTCAATTTATCACATATCTCATACCATGGCATATTTCATGTCATTTTCATATCATATGAGAACATATACATATCCGTCATTCACATGTCGTATCATAATCATACCATATTGTAAACTTTTAGTGGTCATATTGTTTCCTAACTTATCATGGCCTTAACGTTCTTATACATGTCACAGTCATATCATTACAAGAACTTACCTTAGTCATATCGAATGCTATCTTCTATCATTCTATCATAATTGTATCCCTTTCTACCCATAACCCTATCTTATTCTTTATCAATCGATCGTGACCATATCGTTTTTGTCAATCTCTCATATGCATTGCACTTCGATACATACCCTAACCTTAACGTTCCATGAACATATCTTACTTCTATCGTTACATTACGTTTAGTGCATCCTTCTCGTATCCTATCTCAAACATATCATTGAACACCTCGTATTGTAAGTGTTATTGTACAATTTACATATTATGACATATACATATCATATTATAAGCATGTTGATCTATAAACAATTCACACATATTGATATATATGACACGTGCAGAACTACGAGACACGTGTCAACAGCAAATATAACCATGCCAATAGTAAGACCACTTACTTGGATGGCCTTAGCCTAAGTTCTATCTAACTACAAATTAGCTTGCTTTTGCTCCTCGAATTCGTTCTCACTTATGCCAAGGTGCTTCACCTTATTAAAGATATTCACCGAATTTCTTCCGTAATTTTAACTTCTAAATTTTATTAAGTATTTAACAAATTCTTAATCTTTCCATTTAGATTTCATATTTCTTGGAATATATTATGTCTAGCAATACAATTCCGGGTGACATACAATTTATTTGATACTATAGTTTCATAATATATTTGAAAATTACTTTAGAAATAAGAATATATGTTTATTTACTAGTATAACAATCTAGTACTTCTGAGATCTTCGTTTCTTTTTTTTCTTCCCCTCTCTCTTCTGGTGCTTTTCGTTCTGTTCTTTTTTTGTTTTTTTTTGTTTTTATATTTTCCCTCCTCTCTTCAGTGGGCTGAGATTCTTACCTTCAAATCTTTCATTTTATTTTATTTTTCATTCGATTAACGGTTCTAAAATCTTTCCTTTTTTTAGTGTGTTCACAAATATTTGACCGATTTTAATTTATTCATTTGTCCACTTATATGGAATTACCATTTGAAGTTACTGATCATTACTGACGTGACATTACTAATTAATATGATTTACTAAAAATTCGTATCAATGTATTGACATCTAATTTCTAACTCAAACCTAAACAATTGCAGCAACTAGGGAAGATTTAACTCATAATTTAATTGATTTTCTAAAAATTAAACTACAATAAAAGGGAAAAAAAATTAACATATACCTTAATAATATGACCAAATCTCTCTTAACGTCCATTCGAGTCTATGGGTGGAGACTATTTTAGTTTTTATTTATTTATTTATTTTTTCACAACTTGATAGTCTAGAATAATAGGTGGGTTGAGGGGGGAGATAATTGGGAAAGGGATGAGAGGTCTATTGAGAGAAGTGGGGAAGGATGGTTTTTATTTATTTATTATTATTCTTTTCTTTTTTTTTTAACTTAACTTTTTTTTTTTTTTTNNNNGGCTCATTAATTCTCCGTAGCTTAAGTATTTGACTTGAATTAAATATTAAAGGAGGTTTGTAGACCTGTTTAATAGTTGTCGCAATGAAGTGATATTGGATAGTCAATTTTCTGGTGCAAATCTTCCATCAAGAGTTTCAGTCGTGTACTTTCCTGAGCTACTCGAGCTGCTGCTCTATACTCTGCTTGTGTAGTTGATAATGATACTGTTGGTTGTCTCTTGCTACACCAAGAAATTGTTCCCGAACAAAACTTGAACACATACCCAGTGGTTGATCCCC
The DNA here is from genome assembly GCF_002738365.1 of Cucurbita moschata. Classification (NCBI taxonomy): domain Eukaryota; kingdom Viridiplantae; phylum Streptophyta; class Magnoliopsida; order Cucurbitales; family Cucurbitaceae; genus Cucurbita; species Cucurbita moschata. Next base: position 521,915 of record NW_019268597.1, on the reverse strand, counting down.
GAGCTTCGTGGTCTCCTGCATTGTCAGCATCATAGTATCCAACTAGTTTGCAGTCTTTGCTTCTTTTGTACAAAAGACCATAGTCGATTGTACCTTTGACATATCTGAAAATCCGTCGAGTTGCATCCAAATGGGGCTTCTTTGGACTTTGGATGTACCGACTCAGAACCTCAACTGCATAAGAAATATCAGGCTGAGTTAAATTTAGGTAGATAAGACTACCTACTAGTTGTCGGTATGTCGTTTCATCATTCAACTTTTTTTCTTCATGTTCACAAATCTTGGCATTTGTTTCCGTCGATGCTTGCACTCTAACATGTTGAACTTCTGAAGCATATCTCTTGTATACTTTTGTTGGTAGGGAAACAATTCTTCATCTATGCGATCAACTTCTACGTCTTGGCACTAGTTCCCAAGTTTGATTATGCTCTAGGGCTATAATTTCTTCCTCCATCGCTTTTTGCCAAACCAAGTTTTGTGATGCATCTTCATATGTCTCTAGTTCGTAAACCCTGTCTTCTACAATAGCTGCATTTGCATACTTAGGATTTGGCCTTCGGATTCTATTTGATCGCCTAAGTTGCTGACGTGTCGTTTCATTTTTATCAGATTCGCTTGATTGAGTCACCTCTTGCTTTCCAATACCAATGTCACTTGGATCTTCAGGCGCATCAACCTTTTATTTAAGTTGCGTATTTTGCTCCCCCATCATCTGTTGTAGAATTTCTTCGATGTTGTGGTAGACCTTTGAGCATGGATTTCTGCATAATTAGCTTCAACTTATGGTAGCTAACATGTCCAATCTTGCATGCCATAGATTTGTCATCTCATTCTTTTTGGTCTTGTCAATATAGGCAGACTCTGCAAATAGGACGTAAACAGACTCCACTCTTCGTCCTTTTGTTGTCAGCTTTCCTATTATCTTAACAACTTGATAGACTTTTATATCTTTTTGCCCAAACAAGACGTAGTTTCCGCATGTTGTTAGTTGTGGCACTGACAACAAGCTCTTCTTTATATCCGGTACATGATAAACATTATACAGTGACACTATATTAGATTTTTTGCCAGACATGATTGTCGTAATTTGCTCTTCGTATCATATGGCTTCCTTTGTACTCTTTCTTGTCTTGCAATTTACTCTGATCGCCAGTTATATGGTTTGAGCATCCTGAATCAATGATCCAGTCATTCTCCTAATTTATATGGTCTCCCATCGTCGCCATGAGTGCTAGCTCATCTTCTTCTATGGCATATAGTACCTCTGCATCCCATTTCTCCTCCATCTCCATGTTGGAGGATGCCACATTGCTTTCGACGGATTTTTCTTGGACCAACAATCTCTAGACATGTGGCCCTTCTTCCTGCAATTATAGCAATTAGCTTCAAATCTCTTTTCTTGAGAACTCCTGTTGTCATTCTTCTGAGCTCTCTCAGGTTGTGCAGTTCCTTGATGACTCCTTTTGTCACCGTTTTTGTATCCACGTTTGGAAGTTGGTTTATCGTTGCCCCGACTTTCACTCGTGTAGAGTGCTTCTTCTTCACCCTTTAATGTGATGCCTCCCATTTGTTTAGCCATGGCTTCTTGGCTGGCTAACAATTTTTCGAACTCTACAAGTGATGGTTGAGTGGGCCATCCTTGTACAACAATAATGAAGCTTATATATTATGGTCGCAATTTGTGGATAATGATCCTCTTCATTCGATCTTCTCCAATTGTAGACTTCGATTCTAGTTTAGTAAGCTCTCGGCAGATCGTCTCGACTTTGTGGAAGTACTGAGCAATCGTCATGTCATGTTGTGAAATTGACAATAGCTCGTTCTCTAGAAGTTGTAGCCACGTATTGTTCTTCTTGGAGAACAACATCACGAACGTGTCCCATGCTTCCTTCGGTGTCTTGTCATCCCAAATATGTTCTAACATCTCTTCTTTGATTGTGGTCTTCAAGGCAAACATTGCTTTGCCTGCTTTGATTCTCTATTTGCGCAAGGCATCGTTGGAATCCTCTACTGCCGGCATAGTTTCACTTTCGCCAATGATCTCCCAAAGATCCTGTCCTTATACATAGGACATCATGCATGTTACCCACGTATTGTAGTAGTTGTTGTTGAGTTTTTTTATTCCTCCTACGATTTGGAAGTCACCCATCGTGTTGACAATACCTCAGTAATACCAAACAAGCTTTTTCGACACTAGGCTTGTAGAGTCACAGACTACTCACGACACAAAGAAACTCTCTCACTAATAATCTCAAGAAATCGTTTCTGATGTCGATGATCAGACAAAGCTGCTGCAGCCACAAAGTATGCTAAGAATTTCAAGAGATCAAACAACCTATACTAACCTCGCTCTGATACCAGATTATTGAACACAACTCTATGTGGGAAACACTCGAACTCTTTATTAAGACCAATTGAGAAGAAAATACAAGACACTTTGTAGAATACTACTACTTTATATTGTTTCGGATTTCTTGGGATGAAAAACTAGGTAGGGTCGAGGGGTATTTATACTATACCCTACGCAATCTAGACCTAACAAATCTAAATCTTTTTCCTAAAATATCGAGATCTCATTCCTAAAATACCTAGTATCTTTCCTAAAATCTCTACTAAAATAAATATACAATGGGCTCGTATAATTATTAGGCTTGATTCTATTGGGATAGTGATGATATTTTAACACCGCACACCATTTACCTATAATCAATGTCAAATACATGATCAACGCGAAGAAGACAAGTTGATGCAACTACTTATGAGGTTGAACGAGTCTTATAAAACGGTGAGATCTAACATATTCATGATGACTCCATTACCTAATGTGAGACAAGCCTATTCATTACTTGTACAAGAAGAGATGTAGTATCAGGTAACTTCTAAACCTACTGGGAATTTCTCGATTGCATCAACAGTGCGGAAGAAAACAACATATTCAAAATTCGCCAAAGACGAATCATGTGAACACTGCAATAAAAGTGGTCATACAATTGGTGAGTGTCGAATCGTTACGTTTTACTATAAATTTTGTGATAGAAGGGGACATAAAGAAGATCGATGTCAACAGAAAAATAATTATGGAAGGGCAATACAAGTCAATCAATGCAACAATCATGGATATCGATCATTTGCAAATATGGCCGATGTTTCTCAGTTGAATACAAAAGAACAGTCACCTAATTCCATTCCAAATTTTTCTTCTGAGCAATTACAACAGTTAGCACAAGCATTATCTGCACTCAATCATCATCCTTCTAGTAATTCTGACAATAGCATCAATGCTGCAGGTTTGTTTCCAGTATCTGCAATATCTATTAACTCTACAAGTTCTAATCCATGGATTCTCGATACGGGAGCTATGAATACTACGAATCATATAGTATCCGAAGCTTCTATTATGAATGAACCAAACGTTGCCACCCTATCTACAATAAATTTGCCTAATGGAGGGACAGTACATGTGTCACAATACTGGCAATGTTTCCTTTAATCCTCACCTTAAATTAAATAATATTTTATGTGTGCCTTCATTCAATTTAAACCTAATGTCCATCAGCAAACTTACCAATGACATGAAATGTTATGTCACCTTCTATCCTGATTCTTGTGTTATGCAGGACTTGGCTACATTGAGGATGATTGTCTCGGGTAAACAATTCGGAGGTCTCTGTCTATTTCTCCATCTCGAATCAAATATTCAGCTCACCAAGTATCTCAGTCATCTAATTTGTGGCATTTACGCCTAGGTCATCCTTATTTTTCTTGTTTTAAATTTCTAGTTGAGCAATTGCATCTTAATAATGCTATTTTTTCTCATAACTGTAGTATTTGCCCATTAGCAAAACAAACTAGACTGTCTTTCCCAAGAAGCTCAATAACAACTAATTCTGCCTTTGATATGTTACATTGTGATGTTTGGGGACCACATA
>NW_019268597.1:485100-513292 GCF_002738365.1 Cucurbita moschata | reverse complement strand
TTTGCGTTTTTTTCTCACTATTGATGATGATTTTACTCGATGTACTTGGGTTTTTCTTATGCAACATAAATCAGAAGTACATCATTTGTTAATGAACTTTGTTAAATTCATTCAAACTCAATTTCATACTACTATCAAGATAGATAGATCAGACAATGAGACTGAGTTCTTATCTTTGCAACCATTTTTTACTTCTTGTGACATTGACTTTCTGCGCACTTGTGCCTATATTCCAAAAAAAAAAATGGAGTCGTAGAATGCAACCATCGTAGTATGCTAAATGTAGCTAGGTCCCTTCTCTTTCAGTCACAGGTTCCACTTAATTTTTGGTAAGAGTGCATTTTGACTGTTGTTTATCTTATAAGTAGAACACCATCACCATTGTTATCTAACAAGACACCCTTTGAAGCACTCTACAAACGACCACCTACATTTCACCATCTTAAAGTTTTTGGTTGTAAGTGTTATGCAACTGTAGTACACCCTAAGCAAAAATTTGAACCTCGGGCAATTCTTTGTGTTTTCGTAGGATATCCTTGTGGTCACAAAGGTTACAAGTTGTATGACATGCAAATTAAATTTTTTTTTTTTTATCACTCGTGCTGTTAAATTTTGTGACGTTGATTTTCCTTTTTCATCAGCTTCACAAACTTTGACATTAGCTCCTTTAACTCCCGTTTTACCATTTCAAGATTCATCCTACTGAAACATCCATTCTAGTCCTCCCCTACCTTCTATTCCTTCACATACTACTTCGTCGTCTCCTCCGTCTTCTGTTCCTTCTCCAGATTCACCCACTAGTTCTAACCTTATCCCACCCGATACATCAGTTCCACTCTGACGTTCTACTAGTACCAAACAGCTTCTAGCTTGTTATAATGTTTATGAGATGTCTTCTGGAGCCAATCATTTAACCTCTAGCTCAAGTCCCAACACTAGCACCAGGTATCCCCTTCATCATTACCTTTCATTCTCTCCTTTTTCTCCTACTCAACGTACTTTTCTAACTCTTATTACAGCCAAGACAGAACCTAAAACCTATGATGAGGCAGTTGGCGACCCATTATGGCCGCAGACTATGAATGATGAAATTGCAGCATACTTCTCTCGTTCCTCTACCACCTGGCCATAAAGCTATTGGCTGTCGTTGGGTGTACAAGATTAAACACAATTCTGAGGGTTCTGTTGAACGTTATGAAACTCTATTGGTAGCAAAGGGATACACTCATGTTGAGGGTGTTGATTACAAAGAGACATTTTCTTCTGCAGCGAAACTTACTACACTTTGTCACTTACTCACTATTGCCGTTGCTCGAAAATGGTTCACTCATTAGTTGGATGTTCAAAATGTTTTTCTCCATGGTAATCTAGACGAGAAAGTCTATATGTCTTTACCACCAGGTATTCGCCGACAGGGGGAGAATATAGTATGTCGGCTCCATAAATCTCTCTATGGTTTAAAACAGGCTTCTCGCAATTGTTTCTCCATATTCTCTACCACTATACAATATGCAGGCTACATTCAGTAGCAGATTACTCTTTATATACAAAATAAAAAGAGATTCAACATCTCAAAACTAGTTTACTCGAGAAATATCTTATCAAAGATTTAGGGAATTTGAAATATTTCCTAGGCATTGAATTTTCTAGGTCTAGAAAAGAAATTTTTATGTCTTAAAGGAAGTATGCTCTAGACATTCTTCAAGACACAGGTCTTACAGAAGCACGTCCAGAAAAATTTCCTATGGAGCAAAATCTAAAACTTTCTTGAACGGAAGGAGAGAAGTTGAATGATCCAAGTACATACAAACGGTTGATTGACAGATTAATATATTTATCCGTCACTAGGCCTGACATAGTGTATTTAGTTCGTATGCTTAGTCAATTATGCATGAACCACGTAAACCATATTGGGAGGCAGCTCTTCGAGTACTGAGATACAACAAAGGTACTCCTTGTAAAGGACTTCTACTACCATCTGAAAACAACTTAAGATTACAAGCATATTGTGATTCAGACTGGGTGGTTGTCGAACTTCCAAGCGGTCTATTTCTGGGTTCTGCATTTTCCTTGGAAATTCAATTATTCCATGGAAGTCTAAAAAATAAACCAATGTGTCCAGATCATCAGCAGAAGCCGAGTATCGAGATATGAAAAATACTTGTTTAAAGTTAACTTGGATAAGATATATTCGTCAAGACTTGGAAGTTCCACTGTCAGAACCAGCATTATTGTATTGTGATAATCAAGCAGCATTACACATAGCAGCCAATCCAGTTTTTCACCAACCTACGAAACACATAGAAATAGATTATCATATAGTTTGAGAAAAAATACAAGTTGGAATCATCAAACCATGTTATGTTTCGACTAAAATGCAATTTGTAGATATTTTCACTAAAACTTTGGGAAGACATTAATTTGAATTTTTGAAAGACAAGTTGGGTGTGATTGACGACATACACTCTCCAACTTGATGGGGAATATTAAGATATAATATGTGGACAATATAGTATAATAATTAGTTGTTGAATATATCTTAGATATTCATAATCAATTAATATTTTTTCCTTCATGATTTGATTGGTAGTATATTTTATTTTATTCTCAAGATTTAGTTAGTTTATATTTTCCCTTATTATTAGGTATTAGTTGGTACTATCCTATTTAAACATTGTGAATATTAATGAAGATTGCGCTTTCGATCCCAATTCTATTTCTCATTCTTAACAGAAGTTAAAGTCAGAAACAGAACTAAGGGGCCTAGGTACTTACACCAAAAACAAAAACAAGAACAAGAAAAGAAAGAGTGCGATATCCTAGCATATAAAGGACATGATTAAGAGCCTACAAGTAGGCTACTTGCTGAGTCTTGTACTCCTTCCTTATTTTGATTTTTTTTGTTTTTTCAGGTAATAAGGATTTAGTCGAGGTTGGGAGCCGACTCTAGAGTAGGTGTCATAGACAACCCTCATCCGTCGTCTTCAACCCATTTGTTTTGAAACGTTTTGTGTTTTAACTATTGTGTTGTGTTTTAATTACTCAGCCCGGTCCTTACATATGATGACCAAATAAAAGCTCCGTTGGGCAAGGTCGTGAGACACTATGAAAATTACCCGAACGACCATAACATAAAATTCATTTCCATATTTCAAATAGTTATCAAATTGTTCCATCATTTAATAGAAAAAAACAAGAACTACTTCAAATGAACCTTATTTAGCTGATCTACATCTCTTGGTGGTCGTTTGGTTTAAGGTTTTGTTTATGATGCTTATGAATCAAATAATTATGTTTAGTGTAGTATGGAAAATGTTCTAAGAAAGAGTGGACCAAATGTTCTAAGAAAGAGTGGACCTCATATATTCATGATACGTAGAGGTACGACATAGAGACTAGTAAAGAGTTAACCAATTCATCTTAGGATCATGTACAAAACTGTGATTGATAAATACGACTTGGGGAGCCAAGTGACGAGATATGATGTAACACCCCAAAAAATAAAGGAAATTAGCTCCAATAAGAACAAGCCACCCGTGTAAGATCCAAAGAATTCAAGGAAAGAAATTAAGAGGATCAAGAATGACAAGAGTCTTAGCAAGTCATTTGTACGCCGTTAGAAGTAATTTTAAGAATTTAAGGCCTTTGGACAAAGATTGGAAAGGAAAAAGTAGGAGAAAATGGCAAAAAAGTCATTTTTTCAATTACCAAGGATCTTTCTCGATTTTCTTTATCTAGAAGGAATTTCAAGATGGTCGAGAACGAAAGACTGACCATCAACATCAAGGGATGAAAGATTTTAAGAAAAAATATGGATGTTTTGAGGAAAATAATCATAAAGTATTCCAAATGTGACAAATTACCAAAAAAAAATACCCTTGAAGCTCCACTTAATTACAAAACTGTAATTAAAAAGGAATCTGCAACCAAATTTTGTTCCAGAACCGTCGAGCAGAAGAAAGTCAATCATATATTCACATTAAATCGTTGGATTGAGATACTATTTGGATATGTTTAACAAGGCTCAAAGTTCTGTAGATCGAATGGTTAAAGTTGAAAACCAATGTCGGTAGCCCCTGCATCGTTTTAGATATTTATGACTGAAATTTCAGAAATGTTTAAAATAAAAAAAAATGAGAAAATTCACCACAATTCTAAAACAGTCAATGCGATGCAAGCTTGATCTATAAATACGAAGTTATGGACAATATTTTAAGACAAGAATCGAGTGATGAAGATTCCTAAAATTCGAGTTTGAACAATCTTCAGCTTGATCTATATACATAAAATAATATGGTCTTGTTGAATAACTTGTAATGGTGCGAACACCCTTATTTACCTAAGTCATAATTTTCTGATTTGCAATAAGTCAGTAAAGGTACGTCTTGATAATTAAGAATCGTCACTTTTCAATGCGATTCTGGATATTGGCTCGCAAAACAAGTGAAAACATTAGAAGTTGATGCAAAAGTAAACAACAAAATCATATAGAGATTATTCATAGCCATGAAATATTTAATCTCTCCTTGTAAATCGATTAATTGACTCGAGTTCTTTCCATATATCCTTTTTATGATCTTAACATTACCATTTTCAATTATTATACATATTTTCTTTTCGTCTTAAATTGTTACCCTTTCATGTTTAAAACCTCAAATATTTCTTAATCCTTAAAGGATTTTGAGTAGAGTGATACCCGAGTTAAAGAGAGTACATGAATAAACATGGATTCTATCCGAATGAAAGTGATCCAGAGTATAGATGACTAAGAAATGCTTAAAAAGAATTGAAACTTACCACCTATATCAACGAGATGCACTTGCTTCTTTGGTGGCTTAATCATAAGAACTTCGAGATTAAATGTGCTTTTCTTGGAGCAAACATGTGAGGGAGGAAAAGACATGCCGGAAGGACTTATGTCGGTCTGTGGTGACAGTTTTCATTCTTAGAAGCAAGGAGTAAATAATGTGACAATATTGTAAGGGGAGTATTAGGGCCAATAAATTTCAAATCCATATTTCCAAGCTTGAACATGGGTGGTTACAACTAGAAACTTGAAACCCAGCCAAATTATCAACATCAAAATAACTATAAAATCCCAACGATTCCTCCCACTTTTATTAGACTTAAATATACAACATCCTAAGTCTACAAGGAAACCCCACAACTCTATGTAGAATTATTACATGTGAAAGCAATCAAACCTAAAAGAAAAAAAAAAAAAAAAGAGTAGGTTTTGTGGGATCAAAATGAGCAAGGCCATCATCAAAATGTGCCCAAATGCAATTTTTAAAGTCGCATCTTTCAGAAAGCCAAAACGAGTTCTCTGGCCAAAATACCTCAAATGAAGCATGTCCATTAGAACTATTAAAATTGCATCAAAACAGAGTCGTACGCAAAAAGTTCATTCTAAAGCTCCAGTTGAATTGAGCTTGCTTGGCCAAAACGCGTTCGCTCAAATCATCGTCTTTTGACTTGCAATGAGCATTTAAAACTGAGTTTGTTTGATAAATGTAAATAGTCACTTGTCATCTGCTTCCTGGTTGTTGCCCTTTTCCCCCTCCAACTTGTCTATTGAATCCGGCAAAACATGTGTGAATAAGAATGCTTGATTCCAAAGCCAAGAATAAGAGAAAACCGAAGCTGGTTAGAGTCTTCATTTTGTTTTAGATACACAAAACTCTTTTGTTGATGCTTAATAATTTTTATTTTGGTTCATTATATAGCCAAAAAAAAAAAAAAAAGCTTGTGTTGAACAAGTTGTTAAAGCTGTTTGGGAAGCTGATTTAAGGTTAATATCCACCCAAAAAAATTAATTGTGATGAATGATAAATATCAATTCTTTTTCATTTGCTATTTTTGGTGGAGATGGAAAAATAAAGTTGTGTTAAACACATCTAGAACGGTTGCATTTTCTATACTTTCTCCTAAATTAGCATTATCAAGTAGATTTAAGGTAGAGATGTAAATAGTTCTTTTAAGGATATTTATCAATTTTTTATGCACATTCAACTAGAAGAAAAATAGACATGGTTAATAGGAACGAGAATCAGACCAAACCATTAACTCAAAATTTCAACAATTTCATTATAAATCTCTTGAATTAGACCAGAAAAAATAAATATTATAATGATTTATCTCTTTTAGGAAATTATTTAATGAACTTACAATAAGTTGAAAATTAAGCTAAAGGGCCATACTTTGCTTTAAAAGAAGTAGAATAATAATAATAATAAAATGTTGTAAAATATTTGTGATTTGTGAGATAGTTTTTAAAATGTCATTTTAATTTTAATTCAATATACACGGATCATAAAATTTAAAAAATTTAAATTTAGTAGCCTGTTATTCAAAATCTAAATAAATTGCTTAGGCTAATCATTAGCTTTTATTTTTAAAAATAATCCATCATTAACTTAATATAGATAAATAAAACAAAATTGGACCGTAATTTTTAATTTTTAATTTTAATTTCAATCCCCAATAAAATATATACCTTCAAATATTCATTTAAAATTATACAGATCCAACCATCTATGCTTCAAGAGTTGCATAAATCATACACCCAAGAGAGATTCAAATTTGTAGGGTGAAAAAAAGAAAAGGAGCAGAAATAATGGAGGCTTCATGTTTGAACTCTTCAAAGAGTAACAACGAATATGTCAAAGCTCGACGTCCATGGCGTCCTATGAACTCTGGCAATCACACCTAGATTTACCCCTTTTCTCGGCAACCTCGAAGGGTTTTCTTTTTTTCTACATGGAGATGACTCGTAGTGGGAAAGTAAACATTTTTGTGGCATTCGAAGGGTTTTCTTTTTTTCTACATGGAGATGACTCGTAGTGGGAAAGTAAACATTTTTGTGGCATTATTTTACATTACTTTTATTTCACACGTTTAAAACTCGTAGTGGGAAAGTAAACATTTTTGTGGCATTATTTTACATTACTTTTATTTCACACGTTTAAATTTTCTTTTCCACTTTTAATGTTTCTTATCATTGTGAGACTTAAAGGAACGTTTTCACACGTTTAAATTTTCTTTTCCACTTTTAATGTTTCTTATCATTGTGAGACTTAAAGGAACGTTTCAGGACGTTTAAATTTTCTTTTCCACTTTTAATGTTTCTTATCATTGTGAGACTTAAAGGAACGTTTCAGGACAACGGTAGATGTGAAAGTTTCGAGGTGATTTAAAGGTGTCACAATGTACGACAAGGATTGTGATATGAGGTATCCAAAATATGACATACAATTATGAAACCGTGACTTGAGATTGAGCGAAGTGGGAGATTCATGATGAGGAAAGAATAGAAATTTTTCAAACAAATCTAGACTTTTCTCAAGTTTTACCGGTAGGAATCGTTAAAAATCTATACGAACCCTAAGTTAAGTAAAATTTAAGGGACTGTGGAAGAATTAAGCCGGACGCCTATTAGAATTAGTAACCGTCACGACAGCATTATGTAAAACATGATGATACTTCACCTGCCTTGTGGTGTACGCGTCGTACCATCGTGATGGAATAGGGGTATCCCCAAATGCATGAGCACACATAATGCATGAGGTCCCAATATTTTTTCGTTTTCAACATTATTAAATATAACCTCGCCACAGTTTTTCATTCTTATCATATCATTTCACATTTTTCATTTCTCATATCATACATAATTCTAACCGGGTTATATTTCATGCCATTTATCGTGATTTCATGACATTCGTATCATGCTGTATACACACAATTTAGGAGACATAACATAACGTTCCCTGCTTTTAACATAACATTTCATCATATACATATCGTATCATAACATATTGCATCACAATATATCATATCGTAAACATGTCAATTTATTACATATCTCATACCATGACATATACCATGCCATTTTCATATCATATGACAACATATACATATATCCATCATTCACATGTCGTATCATAACCATATCATATCGTAAACTTTTAGTGGTCATATCGTTTCCTAACTTATCATAGCCTTAACATTCTTATACATGTCACAGTCATATCATTACATGAACGTACTTTAGTCATATCGAACGGTATCTTCTATGAATCGATCATAATTTTATCATTTTCTACCCATAACCTGATCTTATTCTTTTATCAATCAATCGTGACCATATCGTTTTTGTCAATCTCTCATATCCATAGCACTTCGATACGTACCCTAACCTTAACGTTCCATGAACATATTTTACTCTTATCGTTACATTAGGTTTTGTGCATCCTTCTCGTATCCTATCTCAAACATATCATTGAACGCCTCGTATTTTGAGTGTTATTGTACAATTCAAATATTATAACATATACATATCATATTATAAGCATATTGATCCATAAACAGTTCACACACATTGATGTTGTTCTTGGGCCTCGGGTCAAGAATAGATCATACCCAAATCCGTCGGATCTCTTCATCCTTACAAGACTTCCTATGCAATTTTCTTGCGACGTTTCTCTTTCCTCTGTTCGTCGTTTTTGAAGTCGATTTTTGTTCTTTTCCTTCTCTTCCTCTCTTTTTGTCATCCCTCCTTCCTTTCCTAGACTTTCATGGCTTGAAACGACCTATAATCACAGATCTATTGGTCCTTAGGAAACCCAAAATCTCGACCTCGTTTCCCGACGACGACGCGCATGAAAATGGCACAAAATGTACCTTGGGTTGATGTGCCACCATAGGGAGTCTCTTTCGCAGTATAACTTGGTTGTTTTGACGTGATTTTGGGTTTTTTCATTCGTGGGTTTCCTTTTCGGATCCTTGCCGGAAAACTTTGCCAACTTCTCTCTCTCCCTCTTTCCTCTCTGTTTTCTCTCTTCTACAGGTGTTTTGGGAGTGTTGGGTCGAGAACGTGATTCTCCGATCCCCATGGAAACTCACGGATTTTCTGGCGACTCTGTATTTATTTACTTATTCTTATTCGTTACATTCTCAATTTTCCAACCTCAACACATTTTGTCAACAACGTTGTTGGACTCTTTGTTCCGTATATCTTCTCCAAACACATATCATCTTCTTCCATTAACGTGCTAGTGAAATGATATTGTCTTCGAATATATTTTATCTTTGAATAATTAATTGGATTATTCACAAAATATATGCCACTTTAAGTATCTATATAAAGAACCTTTTCACATCACTTCTTACCTAACTCTTCTAGATAATTTGTCATCCATATTATTTCCTTTCTAGCTTCAGCTATTGCCACATACTTAGTTTAGTAGAAGAAAGAGCAACACAGTTTTGAAGTCTGGACATCAAGCTCAGGTTCTTCCATCTATAGTGTAGATATATCCATATGGCTCTTGCGAGAGTCTACATCTTTACGAAGACCAACATTCACCAAATCTTGTGGAACTACTTTGCTATTTGAATAACAATTTGAAGTATTATATGTACCTCTTAGATACCTCAGAAGCAAATTCACAGCTTCCTAATGTTCTTTCCCCTCATTTGGCATGTACCTACAAAAGTTCTCATTCTATGTGTTATATCAGGTCTAGTGCAGATGATAGCACACATCAAGCTCCTAATCATGTGTTCACGCGCATTAGATTTTGTAGGAGATTGACTCTTTGACAACTTAACATGATTTTTCAAGTATTCAGTTTAGCATCATTCACCTTGAATTTGGACATCTTCTCAATTTATTTCTCTTGGGATATATTGAATGTGTCAGCGAATCTTTGACTTTGAGAGATGCAACTCAATAAACATCGAGGGCTACACAAAAATAAGGTTATGGGATGGTTTTGTGTTCCTTTTATGTTCCATTTCTCCAGCTCTTCCAATTATTATTATTTTTTTGTTTTTTGTTTTAAAAAAAGAGACTTTGGACCTTACAGTGGCACTCATCTGAGTTAGAAAGCTTGGAAAAAATATATAAAGGTCACGACTTGATTTTTTCGGATTCGAATAACATATTTGGACAAACAAAAAACAAAAAAACAAACGTACCATAAAACAAATTATTATAGTAAAATTTTTTGCATTATAAAAAACAAACAACACCGCAATTTAAAAACAAATTGAAATCAATTATAAACATGTGTTGTTCAAATTTATTGCAAATGGGATCAGGATACATGATACAAATTTAAAGAATACAAAAGACTCCAAAAATTCACAAAGGACTGACGCCCGGAGTTGACCTCGTCTGTGACCATGTACATCCTGAAAGCTCTCCACCTCAACCAGTCGTTAATGATCATCTAAAGAAGAAAGGTAAAATGGAATGAGTATAAAGCTACTTATTAAACAACCTACTTATAGGTTCTCATTGTATCATTATTCTAATAAGTTACAATAAGCTTTCTTTGGCTCTAAGAAGTTCCAGTTTAAGTTCTACAACTATATGAACTTCTTGGGAGGCCTTTATATTTTTGGGAAGGAATTCAGAGTCTAATCTTGTCAAAATCCCACAATCCAAGAAGAGTAAAGAATGTTGAATCCACTGGCAACATATGTAAAATGGATACTTTTTTCAATTAGAACTTATATTCCTTTCCTTTCATTTTTCATATTTACCATATAATTGTTTATACCATGTTTTATGTAACCTATTTCGGTTGGTAGTGTTTTAGTTATCGCTATTTTGGTCAAAAATATTCTAACTCTTATTAGTTCTTTGTTAGTGTGACCCGCCATTTTAAGACATAAGAGATCGGCCCCAGCAATGCTATTGAATGAAAAAACCAAAGTTGGGAATGGATCTAAGAAATCCTATTCATTTCTAGAGTTTGCATTGTTCTGACTCCCGTGTTACGACCCTCTGAATGGGTAGTTGCTCTAGGGCAACATGCAGGCGGAACATGGGAATCTCACGGTGCAACCTAGTGGTGGAGACCATAGGATGTGTTGATATACTTCCTTCTCCCACTTACTATAAATACTTTCAAAATTCACTTTGTTATTGATTCATGCAAATATCTTCCGAATGGAGGCCGCTCTCAGGGCGACATGAGACCGAGCATGAATCTCACGGTGTGAGTTTTTCAAAGAGCGTTGAAAGAAAACGATGTATCTCATAGACCTTTTTCCTCCCACTAAGTATTTTAGACGGTTGGGTATACTTATTACTTGGGTATATTCCGGCTAATTAAATATAACCTAAGTCTAGGTGATTTTTCCAAGTATAACATTTATACTGAATTTTTACCTATGACGTCTAGGTGATTTTTCATTTAAAAAAAAAAATCCTTACATCACTCACGCATGCTCAGAAAACTGGTCTAACTAAGCTCAAGTATTGGCGATCTCCCGGTAGTAGGTGTTCCGTAAACCATCAACTTAAGTACCTCCAACCTTAGACAAGATCGTGCTAGGTGAGCTTTCTTGTAACCGCAGTTTTACAAGATATCGACCTATTTTAACTATTAAAATTGATCGTGCTTGGTTGTTAACCTTAAGTGAGCATGCATTTATCTTTGTTATAGATTTTAACGTCTATCTCGTTTTATGACGTTAAAAATAGCCTATAACATGCATCTAACATGCTTTATATAACAATTATATAATCATCCATTCCATGCAATAATATAACAATTTATATCTATCACTCATGGAACCGTAAACATGCATACTATACATTATAACACTTCTAACATACTTGTAATGCATGAAATATGCTTAGCCTATGGTGGGATTTTAAATCTACATGACATACTTTATGCATATACATTTTCTATTTAACTAAAACATACATTCATGATGCATAATTAATTAAACACACTAAAGTGGATTGGTTTTGGCATTTTAAAGCAAGCAATTAACTAAATTATTATATTAATAATTAAAAATAACTTGAACCGCTCCCGAGGATCACGAATTGGCCGAACCAACCCTTAAAAACGTTGAACTGGACCCCAACTGGTAGAAAAATGCCCAAACTACACCTTCCATCTTCTTCTTCGGTTCAGCTTGTTATCTCTTCCATTTTCGATCAATTACAACCTAAAATGAACTCTAATGAGTCCATAAAAATTACAGACCTTTCTTCACTCATTAAAGCCCATACACATTAGGCCAATTACAATAATCGTAACAAATGGAAGCATAAAAAATGCCAAAAATCATAAACATCCACTTTAGCAACCACAATTTTCATTCATAAAATAGTACCCACCATGCTCAAATTAATGTAAATAAAGTGCCTAAACCTTGCTCTGATATCAATTGATGGTGTTATTATAACACGTGCGGAAGCAATTTGGACTTAGGCACTCTAAGTACATTATAGTAAATTAGCTAGCATGTTCAAAAGTATTAAAAATCAATGAGTTTGAATACTAACCTTTTGTAGTTCAAATTTCTTTTTCCTCACGAACCGGTTTCGAACCACCACTTGTGTCTTCCCTACTATTCTCCGGCTTTAGAACGGGATTGTGGAATCCGGTGAGTGACTAAACTTGATAGGAATTTAGTATATGTAAAGAGAGAGTTTTAGAGATTTTCTCAAAGTTTTTGAAGAAGACTTTCCCGGTAACTTGATCACTATATTTATAGAGTCATATTTGCATGTTCATGCAAATTTGAGATTATGAAATTTTGACACTCAAATTTCCACTCAAACTTGTGGGATTATGTGGCAAACATGCAAGTTTGGTTAAATCATGTATTGACACTCAATATTCTACTAACTCAAACATGGATTTTTCAAATCAAAATAATATTAAATGATTAATTAAACAATTTAATTAAATAAAATGTCAATCTCAATCAATTCCCGCACATATTCATTATGAATCCCTATTCATAATTAAAATATTTAAATCTTATTTAGATATCTCCAATTCTCTCTTTTTGTATAATTCATAATACAAACAAAATGTTATTAAATAAATCGTATATATTAGCGTATATTCTCTAATTTAAATTCGAACACTTCGAACTCACTCGTCACACTATTCTAAGGTTTAGTCCGATATGAGCTAGCAGGGGGACCTAATAAACTTATAGATCATTGGCTCCAACGATCTGAGATTAACCGGCTAAACTCATTAACCTTGTTAACCAACATTCGTTAACTACTAGGACACTCCACTATAGCCTAGTAGTTGCACTCCCCTCACTACAGATATATTTCTGTCCATTTGATATAGCCATGATTAGTAAGTTGATCCTTCACGGGTTGTTCGTAACTAAAGCTGGGTCAATTTACCATTTTACGACTAAAGTTACTTCTTGTTCCTCGAGTCCCACTGATCCTCTAATGAACAATTGGTTTGTGGTCCAACCACCAAATCGAATTCCTCTCGGGCCAATGAGAGTACTTAAGGGAACAACCTCTCTACTATCTCTAAAAGCGGGTAGGAGGGAATTCCATCTTACACTCTATGTCCCCATCTATTCACCCAGTCTTACCCCTAAAATGGGAGGTTTATTGAGTTGGCGAACTCGGGCCACTCTCACCCATGAAAATCCAAGTTTAATTGCGAATAATCAGGAGTTCATAGTTAGCTCAGGATTAATATTGAATTACCTAGGTCATCGAATGAAAAAACAAGTCTCAACAGTAAACGACATTATAAAGTGAGAGTGGTTTTCTTCATGGTTCAATCTTATGCAATACTCATTGCATAGGACGCCCCCACTCACATGTCTCCACATGTACAATTTAGTGATCACATTGTTTATATCATATACAAAAGTGGGTCGCATCCATAGTGTCCCCAGAATAAGGTACTTAACCTTATCCCTATACTATAGATCATTTTGACTATATACTTGAACTTGATCCACTCTTATGTCTCTACATATATTTCAAGTAATCATATTATAGCCATAGTGTTCTTAGTTTATTGGATTTAGATTAATGATCGTAACATTCACTTTATTGAATAACAATCTTTACTAAATAAACATTAATAATATAAAATAGAATATGTTTTTAAGCTTTTCCTATCAAGTCTAAAGTAGGGGCACTATTATGGAAAAAGAATCAAGTTGAGTTGAGCTCCTAATCACATGTAATAGTTGTTTAAATTTTGACTCTCAATATTCTCAATTTTCTTCCAAATTCAAGAGCAATTACCCACCATTTCCCTTCAAACTTGTTCATACAGCTTCTACAGCTTCTTCTACCATAAGTTCTACGAAGGAGTTGAATGCTTAGAGAGCCCAAAACCTATTCCCGATAAGTATCAAAGAAATCCATAGTCAGACCTAAGAAATCCTCTGTTTCTAACTCCAGCAAGCAATGAATCAGATTAATTCGTAATTCTTCCTTATAACATCATCTTTGTGTTTTATCATAGCCAAGTTTTGATCCTGGGACCTGCGGGTTATGGCCTACCACACTTCTGCTTCGCCACTCTGATTTGTTATAAAAAAGAATGAGTTATTTTGATTTGTGCTTTAGGGCATATCTCCCCGTTGAGCTTGTTTGCTTGTATTGTGCATGATATAATATGTGTTAGCTCCAAGTGTTTGACTGTGTTCTCCCTGCTTAGCATGTTTATCTACACAGAGTTAGGGTGTAAGAGTTCGGTTTGTTATATGATGACTTAGGTTAAGATGCCTACAGTAGACTAAGAAGCTTAGGATCATGAACGACGTGAAGAGAGTCTAAACCCTATTACACCAAGACTAAAGAAAGACTCGAGGAGTCAAAATAGAGTAACCTGGAGTCAAAAGCTCGTGCTGCTAAGCAACCTAGCTGGCCTAGGAATCCCATAAACCTCTTCAACTCCCAGACATGATCAAGACATATTTTAAAACCGTGAGTTGACTATTGGCTTTTTGGCCCTTAATCTCAAATTAATTAATTTTAATTAACTAATTAATTACTTCGATGTTTTGATGATAAAACCTACCCTTAATTATTAACAACTAGCAATATTTTGAATTGTCCATTGTGTAAGGTTGGGAATAATGATTTAAACGCCTTTTTCAATCACTCAAATCAGAGCTAAAACAGAGAAGTTTCAGTCCAAATAAGATACCTGACGCAAAATTGACATCATAGACCAATCAAAATACGACACTTATAACTTTGGAAGAGTAATAAATGGTGGAGCTTCCCATTACTTTTAAATAGAAATAAAATTATTTTTAATCATTTGAAGTATAAAAATAAATAGCTATTCAGTTATCTTTATTAATTTTTTTAATTATATTATTATATTTAAAAAAACAAAAAAATAAAAAAAATGAATTTTAAAGTTTTTAAATATTTACTTTAAAAAAAATTAAAATAAAACATTAACGAAGAAGTAGCAAATTTTGTTTTCATGGCTCATAGTGACAAAGAGGATAACAAGATTATGAGGTAATTCTTGAATCTGTTTCTTATGAATTATTTAAAGTTTGTTAGAGATGCAACTTGATTTAGAAAAACTTGTTTCAAAGTATGTTGTGGTTCAACAAGAAAGATAAGGCTTCAATGATTGAAAATAAGTCTTTATTAAATGAAATTTATGGCTTCGAAGAGAATGATCATAATATTATAAAATTTGATATACCTTGTGAAAAGCATGTAATTGATTGTAAGGAGAAAAATGCATTAATTGATTGTTGGGAAGAAGATAAGTTAATTAAATTGCTCAAAGAAAATGAATTAAATACTATGCAAGAACTTGGTAAGGCTAGAGAGTCTATTAAAAAGTTAACTATAGGTGCTCAAAAGTTAGATAAAATAATTTAATTAGGTAAGCCTTAAGGTGATAAAAGACGATTAAGCTATATTGATGAATGTTGTATCCCTTAAGTCCTAAAAGATGATTAGGCTATATTGATACATTTTTGCAAGTAGCCATTCTATCTGAAAGGAAAACAAAGTTACATCCAAGAGGGGATGACTCTTATCAAGTCCTTGAGAGAATTAATAACAATGCATATAAAATTGAACTTTCCTGAGAATTTTCAGTACGTTCTACTTTCAATGTTGCTGACTTGAGTCCTTTTAATGTAGGTGATGATTTTTCTGATTCAAGGAAGAATCCTTTTGAAGATGGGGAAGATGATAAGAAGCACGGTGTTCCAAATGTTCCAACTGGACCTATTACACGATCCAAGGCCAAGAAGATTCAAGAAGCATTCATTCTTCATCTACAAAATTGGATCGGCTTGGTTCAATCATCATTTTAGGTATTACAAGCTGATTTGATTGAGGAAGGATCATTTGGAGCTTCAGAAAGTGAATATTTGCACGGTTAAAGTAGCATACGAAGTTGCAAGCATCACTCCATGAGTTGGTAGAAAATTTTAATTCTTATTTTTAATTTCATAAAGTTTGGAAGGGTCAAATTGACTTCCTCTTTTGTTAGATTTAAGAAGATCGAGAATAAATCATGACCACTAACTTGTGGGGAGAGTATAAATACCCACAAATTATTATCTAAGAATCAGATTTTGAGATGAATGAAATTGATCTCTCAAGTTAAGACATTCCCCTTAGAAATCCGAGAATCATCTTGTCTCTTTCTGAGTTTCATGGAATTCTTGTGGTAGATTGCATCTGAGTTATTCAATCAAGCTTGGATCAAGTTCTACGGTGGAGTGACTCAATTTAGAAAAAAATTCCAAATGTCGTTTCTAGATCTTTGATGAGGTAATCTAATTCTAGGCTTATCTCTTGGTTGATCCGAATATTGTATAACGAGGTGTTAATTTCTTTTATTTAATGGTTCTTGCTTCAACAAGAGCTTGGATCCTTGGGCTAACGATTACTGTTGCCTTATCACAACCATTGAAAGCATAATATGACACAGAAAATAAATTATTATCGAGTTAGAAGAAAATTAATTATAGTATGAATGTTTAATTAGAAGTTTAATACTTTAATTTCAAAAGTTAAAGAATTTTTTAATGTTTAATGGTTTATTACAACTTCATATACTCTTAGTTTTTATATTGATTTTTTTTTTGTTAAAAAAAAAAAAAGTAGAGTACAACGTTTAAATCTTTGACCTCTTTATCCCTTAATTGAATTTGTGCTTATGTGACATAAACTTCTAATATAGGAACCTATCATTCAATTCCAAAAAGAAAACTGTAACGACCCTAAATTTCTACTTATCTCGAATCTCTACCGTCATCATAACTTGATCATTTTGTACGAAAATGAGTGTTTAAACTTCATCATAAAACATATACTTCATCTTAAAACACTTACATGAAATTAAGTGGTCAAAATATCTTTAAGACGACACAACAAAATACTAAATGAAATAAATAAGTATTAAAATTAAAAACACCATATTCTAATGTAACTCTAAGAAAATAAATACAATTACCCTATGCATGTGCCATGGTCTCAAATTGGGATGTCGTCATTTGTCCTGCAGGAGTGTCTTGCCTTTACTTGAAATAGAAGTAGCACGTGACTTGAGTATTTTAAGAAATACTCAGAAATGACTCAAAAATTGAGGTTAGATGCAAACATTTACAATTATGTGTGGGGCCTATCATATCACTATATATTCCTTAGTCAACTAAACTAAGCAGGATAATTGGATGTGTATTTAATGTTTTACGCACAGTCCACACGTGCGAGTATGAACCCACCAGTCGGTTCGCACACCTTTTGGACCCCTTTCGTGGTTGGGCGAGCATTCTATGGAGCTGTTGATGTCGGACACCCCCTCTCTTATCATATAAGACAACCCCTTCAATTTTTCTTTTATATCATATCATACTCATCATGGCTTTCCTTACATAAATTGGGGTTGTGCATTATGTCGACACATTTTGTCGTACATCATTAATATCATGCATCGTGTCATATTATGTTATATCATACATATATCATATCTTCAGCCTATAATGTAATATCATGTACTATATCGGCAAACATGTTATACCATAACATTTATCATATCATCAGTACATCATCATAACACGTGGCATAACATTCACGTATCATCTCATAGTCACGTTGTATCACAGACATATCATGGACTTATCATCTTGTAAACATATCATAGTCATATTGTTTTGTAAACACGTCATAGTCATATCATTTCATAAACATAACCTAGTCATATTCTTTCATAAACATAACATGGTCATATCATTTCATAAACGTATCATAGAAATATCATTTCATAAACATATTCTTGTCATATCATTTCATAGACATATAATAGTCATCTCGTTTTGTAAACATATCTTAGTCATATCATTTCATACACATATTTAGTCATATTGTTTCATAAAGATATCCTTATCATGTCGTTTCCTAAATGTATCCTAGTCTCGTCGTTTCATAAACATATTCTAGCCATATTATTTCATAAACATATCCTAGTCGTATCGTTTTCTGAACATATCCTGATCATATCTTTTCATAAACATAACCTAGTAATATCATTTCATAAAGATATCTTAGTCAAATCATTTCATACATACACCACAGTCACATTGTTCCATAAACATTTCACACATATAAAACATATAACACGTGTAGAACCACAAGGAACGTGTCATCATACAAACATCAACTTTTAATTGAACCGATAGCAAGACCACTTACTTGGTTTGCCTTAGTAGGCATTCTCCTTAAACTCAAGTACATTTGGATTATTGTTTTGATGCTACTCGAAGTATCATTAGGAGTTGTTTTCTATTCGAACGTCTATCTCATTTGTAACGATGGATTTTTAAAAAAATAAAGTTCTGTTAAGTCACCGGAGGACGCGGGAATTCTAGCACTCCACACGAAAACACACTTCGCGGATCACCAAACGTGCCTGGCGACGCTCCCCTTGATCCCTCAGCCTCACACCTGTCTTCAGCCACTATTGAGAAGACCTGAAACAGGACAACAAAGGGAAAATCGAGAGAGAGAGAGAAACCAAAATTCTCTATCAAACCTAAACCCACGCATCTGACTCTTAAACTCTTCAATCCACACCGCAAAAGTGATTGTCGATCTTAGTATGTCCATCCAAAGCAAGCGTACGCAGAGCGGTCACTCGCTGCCATTAGAAAAAAGAATCTGGAGGATGAGAGGACGAGAGGTTCACAAAGAGATAAGGAGAGAAAGCGGAAGAGAAAAGACGTTAAGAAACGTAGCAGAAAGGAGAAAGAAAAGTCACTGGAAAATCACGCTGCTGAGTCGGGCGAAGAACAGATCTGGGTATCACGCCGTAGTCCATCTACAATGGCCCATGTTGACCTGCAAGCCCACGACCCTATTCATCAACAATAGTGAGAAAAAACAACCTAGTTTGTTTTGCTAATGGGAAAATACTACAGTTATGAGAAAAAATATCATTATTAAGATGCAATTGCTCAGCTAGAAATTTAAAACGAGAAAAAGAAGGATGACCTAAGCATAAATGCCACAAATTTGATGACTGAGATACTTGTCGAGCTGAAGATTTGATTGGAGATGGTGAAATATGATAGAGACCTCCGAATTGTTTACCTGAGCCAATCATCCTCTCCGTAGCCAAGTCCTGCATAACACAAGAATCAGGATAGAAGGTGACATAACATTTCAAGTCATTGGTAAGTTTGCTGATCGACAGTATGTTTAAATTGAATGATGGCACAAATAAAACGATGTTTAATTTAAGGTCAGAATTAAAGGAAACATTACCAGTATGTGACACATGTGTTGTCCTTCCATTAGGAAAATTTATTATAGATATGGTGGAAGTCTTTGGTTCAATCATAATAGAAGCTTTGGATACTATATGATCCGTAGCTCCACTATCGAGAATCCATGGATTAGACTTTTAAAGTTAATAGATAATGAAGATACTGGAAACAAACCAACAACATTGATGTTATTGTCAGAATTATCAGAAGGACGACGATTGAGTGCAGATAAGGCTTGTGCTAACTATTGTAATTGCTCAGAAAAAAAATTTAGAATGTAATTAGGTGACTGTTCTTCTGTATTCAATAGAGAAACATCAGCAATATTTGCAGATGAACGATATCCACGATTGTTGCGTTGATTGACTTGTACTGCCCTTCCATAATTATTTCTCTATCGACATCGAACTTCTGTATGTCCCCTTCTATCACAAAATTTAAAGTGACGCTTAAGGATTCGACACTCATCAATTGTATGACCACTTTTATTGCGTGTTTACATGATTTGTCCTTGGTGAATTTTGAATATATTGTTTTCTTCTGCACTGCTGATGCAATCGAGAAATTCTCAGTAGGTTCAGAAGTTACCTGACGCTGCATCTTTTCTTGACAAGTAATTAAAAGGCTTGCCTCACATTAGGTAATGGAGTCAAAATCAATATGTTAGATCTCATCATTTTATAAGACTCATTGAGCCCTATGAGTAAATGCATCAACTTGTCTTCTTCGCATTGATCAACATGTATTTAACATTGATTACAGGTAAATGGTGTGCGGTGTTATATCATCACTAGCCCAATAGAGTCAAGCCCAATAATTTTACAAGCCCATTTTAGGAAAGATACTAGAGATTTTAGGAAAGAGATTTACATTTGTTAGGTTTAGATTAAGTAGTCGACCCTACCTAGTATTTCATCCCAGGAAATCACAAGCAATATAAAGTAGTAGTATTCAACAAAGTGTCTTGTATTCTCTTCTCGATTGGTCTTAATAAAGAGTGCGAGTGTTTCCCACAGAGAGTTGTGTTCAACAATCTAGTATCAGAGCAAGGTTAGTATAGGTTGTCTGATCTCTTGGAATTCTTAATATGCTCTGTGGCTGCAGCCCTGCCTGATCTTATACATCTGAAACGATTTCTTGAGATTATTAGTGAGTGAGTTTCTTTGTGTCATGAGTAGTCAGTGACTCTGCAAATCTTGTGTCGAAAAGACTTGTTTGGTATTATTGAGGTATTGTAAACACGATGGGTGACTTCCAAATTGTAGGAGGAATCAAGAAACTCAACAACAACTACTACAATACATGGGAAACATACATGATGTCCTATTTACAAGGACAGGATCTTTGGGAGATCATTGGCGGGAGTGAAACTATGTCGTCAGTAGAGGATTCTAACGACGCCTTGCGCAAATAGAGAATCAAAGCAGGCAAAGCAATGTTTGCCTTGAAGACCACAATCGAAGAAGAGATGTTAGAACATATTTGGGATGACAAGACACCGAAAGAAGCATGGGACACGTTTGTGATGCTGTTCTCCAAGAAGAACAATACGAGGCTACAACTTCTAGAGAACTAGCTATTGTCAATTTCACAACGTGGCATGACAATTGCTCAGTACTTCCACAAAGTCAAGACGATCTGCCGAGAGATCACTAAACTAGAACTGAAGTCTGTAATTGGAAAAGATCAAATGAAGAGGATCATTATCCACTGGTTGCGATCAGAATATAGAAGCTTCATTATTGATATGCAAGGATGACCCACTCAACCATAACTTGTAGAGTTTGAAAATTTAAACCATGGCTAAACAAACGGGAGGCATCACATTAAAGGGTAAAGATAGCTTCAGAACAACATTGCTGATCAATTTACAAAGCCCCTCACAGCTAGACTGTTTGAAGGGTACCTAGTGAGTCTAGGACTATGAGTTATGTAATCTAGGGCAAGTGGGAGAAAAGGCATGGGTACGTGATGCCCTAGTTTGTTGTATTTATGTCTTTCTATCTACTCAACATTATAAAACCCCACTAGAGTTTTAGTCCAAGTGGGAGTATGTTGGGTTTTACGTCCTAAAATTCATAGTTTGGAAACAAAAACGTATTCTATTTTCAATAAAGTTATTATTGATGTTTATTCAGTAAAGATCGTTATTCAATAAAGTGAATTTTACAATCATTAATCTAAATCCAATAAACTATGAATACTCTTGCTATAGTATGATTACTTGAATTATATGTAGAGACATAAGTGTGGATCAAGTTCAAGTATATAGTCAAAAGGATCTATAGTACAGGGATAAGGCTGAGTACCTTATCCTGGGATACTATGGATGCGACCCACTTTTGTATATGATATAAACAATGTGATCACTAAATTGTATATGTGGAGACATATGAGTGGGGGCGTCCTCTACAGCGAGTATTACATAAGATCGGACCATAAAGAAAACCAATCTCACTTTATAATGTTGTTTTCTGTTAAGACTGATTTTTTCATTTAATGACCTAGGTAATTCGATCTTAATCCTGAGCTAACTATGAACTCCTATTTACTAGGAATTATCCTCATATTTGCATGGGTGAGAGTGGCCCAAGTTCGCCGACTCAATAAGCCTCCCATTTCAAGGGTAAGACTGGGTGAATAGCTTGGGACATAGGGTGTAAGATGGAATTCACTCCTGCCTGCTTTTAAGGATAGAAGAGAGGTTGTTCCCAAGTGCTGACCCTAGGTCTTGAACAAGGGGCACCACCCTCTCATTGGCCCGAGAGGGATTCAGTTTGGTTGTTTGACCACAAACCAATTGTTCATTATCTACTCCGATCAGAGCCTCACCGACCTTGGTTTTGAATCCTAGCCGTTGGATGTGATGATCCGTGAGTGTTCTAGAATATATCCAAGTTTGGAGGCGATCCGAATATTTTATTATGATCCGTGAATGTTCTATGCCACTTTCCAAATATTTTATTATTAGTTTCTCGAAAAATCCATAATATTCCTAAAAAAATTTCATCCCATGTTGGTCATTTTTCCGGTCTTGAACATCTTGAAATTCCTTCTAAATAAGGAATTAAAAATCCAGAAAGATCCTTGATAATTGGAAAAATGACCTTTTTGTCCTTTTCGCTTACACTTTCATTCTCACTCCTTCTCCAAAGGTCTTGAGTCCTTAAGATTACTTCTTATGGTATAAAAATGACTTGCTAAGACCCTTTCCTTGCTTAATCCTCTTAATTTCCTTCCTTGGATCCTTTTGGTCTTGCATAGGTGGCTTTCCTTCATATGATTTACTAGTTGTAGAAATATGTTTTAGTGTAGAAGTATGTTTTAGTTGTAGAAATATATTTTTTTTTCTCAGGTAACTAGTTACTGGAGAATGCTTGCGGAAGGCGAGATAACACTCAGGGTTGGAACAGGAGAAATTGTCTCAGCAAGACCAGTAGGAAATTTAAAGTTGTTTTTTTGGAGATAGATTCAATATTAGATAATGTACTTTTTGTTCCGGGAATAAAAAGAAATCTAATATCTATCTCTTGTTTATTAGAACAATTGTATAAAGTATCTTTTGAAATCAGTGAAGTGTTCATTTGCAAAAGAAGTATTCATATTTGTTCGGTAAAACTAGAAAACAACTTATATATGTTAAAACCGAGCTAAACAAAAGCTATTTTAAATACCGTGATGTTTAAAACAGCCGAAACTCAAAATAAATGACAAAAGATTTCTCCTAATACCTATCTTTGGCACTTAAGACTAGGTCATATTAATCTCAATAGGATTGGGAGATTGGTTAAAAGGGGACTTGTAAATGAGTTAGAAGACAACTCTCTACCTCCATGTGAGTCTTGTCTTGAGGGTAAAATGACTAAACGACCTTTTTCCGAAAAAGGTTATAAAGCCAAAGAAACCTTAGAACTCATGCATACAGATCTCTATGGTTCAATGAATGTCAAAGCATGAGGATGGTATGAATATTTCATCAGTTTTATTGATGATTATTCAAGGTATGGCTATTTTACCTAATGCATTACAAGTTCGAAGCTCTTGAAAAGTTTAGAGAGTATTAGGCTGAGGTTGAGAATCTATTAAGAAAAACTATTAAAACACTTCGATCAGATCGAGGTGGAGGGTATATGGACTTAAGATTCCAGGATTATATGATAGAACATGGAATAACGTCTCAACTCTCAGCCCCTGGTATACCCCAACAGAATGGTGTATCGGAAAGCAGAAATAGAATTCTATTAGACATGGTTCAGTCTATGATGAGTTTCGCTTGATTACTTGATTCTTTTGGGGATATGCAGTGGAGAATGTTGCATACATTTTGAACATGGTTCCTTATAAGAGTGTTTCAAAAACACCTTATGAGTTATGGAGAGGGCATAAAGGTAGTTTACGTCACTTCAGGATTTGGGGATGCCCAGCACATGTGTTCGTGCAAAACCCCAAGAAATTAGAACGTCGTTCAAAATTATGCCTATTCGTAGGATACCCCAAAGAGACGAAAGGTGGTCTATTTTATGAACCTCAATAAAATAGAGTGTTTGTATCAACAAACGCTACATTCTTAGAGGAAGGTCACGTAAGAAATCATCAACCTCGCAGCAAACTAGTATTGAGTGAGATTTCTAAAGAAGCAACTAATAAAACAAAAGGAGTTGTTGATTAGGCTGGTCCTTCAACAAGAGTTGTTGAATGAGCTCGTACTTTTGGTCAATCACATCCTTCTCAAGAATTGAGAATGCCTCGATGTAGTGGGAGTGTTATAACTCATCCCGGTCGTTACTTGGGTTTGGCAGAAACACAGGTCATCATACCTGATGATGACGTTGAGGATCCATTGACCTATAAACAGGCAATGAATGAAGAAGATAGAGATCAGTGGATCAAAGACATGAATCTTGAAATGGAGTCAGTGTACTTCAATTCAGTCTGGGAACTTGTAGATCAACAAGATGGGGTAAAACCTATTGGTTCCAAATGGATCTACAAGAGGAAACGAGACCAAGCTGGTAAGGTACAAACCTTTAAAGCTTGACTTGTACCAAAGGGTTATACCTAAAGAGAGGGGGTGGACTATGAAAAAACCTTCTCTCCTGTTGCTATGCTTAAATCAATAAGAATAATCTTGTGCATTGCTACATTTTATGATTATGAAATGTGGCAAATGGATTTCAAGACTGCCTTTCTAAATGGCAATCTTTAGGAAAGTATCTATATGGCTCAACTAGAGGGGTTCGTTGAACAGGATCACAAGCAAAAGGTTTGCAAGCTTAAAAGATCCATTTATGGGTTGAAACAAGCATCTCGATCTTGGAATATAAGATTTGATACTGCGATCAAATCTTATGGTTTTAAACAAAATGTTGACGAACCTTGTGTTTATAAGAAGATAGTCAACTCTACAGTAGTTTTCCTAGTGTTGTACATTGACGATATCCTACTTATTGGGAATGATGTGGGATTTCTGATTGACATTAACCATTGACTAGCGACACTATTCCAAATGAAAGATTTGGAAGAGGCTTAGTTTGTTCTTGGAATCCAAATTGTTCGGAATCGTAAGAACAAAACACTAGCATTGTCTCAGGCATCATACATCGACAAAATGTTGGTTCGATATAAGATGCAGGACTCCAAGAAATGATTCTTACCTTTCATGCATGGAGTTCATTTGTCAAAGGAACAAAGTCCTAAGACACCTCAAGAAGTTGAGGATATGAGACATGTTCCCTATGCATCAGCAGTCGGTAGTTTGATGTATGGCCATGTTGTGTACCTGACCAGACATAGCTATGCTTTGGGAATTGTCAGTAGATAACACTCCAATTCGGGACATATTGATTGGACTGCCGTTAAAAATATCCTCAAATATCTTAGGAGAACGAGGGACTATATGCTAATGTACGACGCTAAGGATCTGATCCTTTAAGGGTACACTGACTCAGATCTTCAGACCGATATAGATTCGAGGAAATCGACATCGAGATCTGTTTTCACTCTGAACGGAGGAGCAATAATATGGAGAAGCATAAAGCAAGGTTGCATTGTAGATTCCACCATGGAGGTTGAGTATGTTGCTGCTTGTGAAGTAGCGAAAGAATCTGTATGTCTTAGGAAGTTCTTAACTGATTTTGAAGTCGTTCCAAATATGCATCTTCCCGTCACACTTTATTGTGATAATAGTGGAGCAGTTGGAAATTTGAAAGAACCAAGAAGCCATAAGCGAGGAAAACATATTGAGCGCAAATATCATCTCATAAGAGGGATTGTGCAACGAGGAGATGTGATCGTCACACAGATAGCTTCAGAGCACAACATTGCTGATGCATTTACAAAACCCCTCATGGCTAAAGTGTTTGAAGGGCACCTAGTGAGTCTAGGACTACGAGTAATGTAATCTAGGGCAAGTGGGAGAAAAGGCATGAGTATGTGATGCCCTAGTTTATTGTGTTTATGTCTTTCTCTCTACTCAACGTTATAAAACCCCACTAAAGTTTTAGTCCAAGTGGGAGTTTGTTGGGTTTTATGTCCTAAAACTCATAGTTTGTAAACAAAAACATATTCTATTTTCAATAAAGTTATTATTGTTGTTTATTAAGTAAAGAATGTTATTGAATAAAGTGAACTTTACGATTATTAATTTAAATCCAATAAACTAAGAACACTCTGACTATAGTATTATTACTTGAACTATATGTAGAGATATAAGAGTGGATCAAGTTCAAGTATATGGTCAAAATGATCTATAGTATGGGGATAAGGCTGAGTACCTTATCCTGGGGACACTATGGATAAGCCCACTTTTGTATATGACATAAACAATGTGATCACTAAATTGTACATGTGGAAACATGTGAGTGGGGGTGCCCTATGCAATGAGTATTGCGTAAGATCGGACCATGAAGAAAATCACTCTCACTTTATAATGTCGTTTACTAATCATGAAGAAAATCACTCTCACTTTACGAACAACCTATGAAGGATCGACTTACTAATCATGGTTATATCAAATGGACAGAAATAGGTCCATTAGGTCCCTCTGCTAGCTCATATTGGACTAAACCATAAACCAGTGTGACGAGTGAGTTCAAAGTGTTCGAATTCAAATTAGAGAATATGCGCTACATATATACGATATATTTAACCGCATTTTTGTTTTATTTACGAATTAAACAAATAGAGAGAGTCTGAGATATTTAAATAAAATTTAAATATCTTAATCAATTATGTGTCGGAATTGATTGGAATTGGCATTTTTAAATAAAATTTAAATATCTTAATCAATTATGTGTCGGAATTGATTGGAATTGGCATTTGAATTAATATTAAATATTAATTAAATAATTTAATTAATCATTTAATGTTACTTTCATTTGAAATTAATTGTTAAATTAAAATGAACAAAGTCAAAATGTTTACTTCATTCAATGGAAAAATCCATGTTAGTGGAATTCTGAGGTGTCAAGTGTGAGTGGAATTTTGAGTGTCAAAATTTGGTTAACTCAAATTTGCATGAACATGCAAACATGACTCTTTAAATAGAGTGATCATGGTACATGGAAGGTCTTCTTCTACAATCAGTTTGTATAAGATTAGACAAAAAAAATATTTAATCTCTCTTTGTAAATCCATGAGTTGACTTGAGTTCTTTCCATATATCCTTAACATTACCATTTTAAATTATTATACATATTTTCTTTTCGTCTTAAATTGTTACCCTTTCAAATTTAAAACCTCAAATATTTCTTAATCCTTATAGGATTTTGAGTAGAGTGATACCCGAGTTAAAGAGAGTACATGAATAAACATGGATTCTATCCGAATGAAAGTGATCTAGAGTATAGATGACTAAGAAATGCTTAAAAAGAATTGAAACTTACCACCTATATCAACGAGATGCACTTGCTTTTTTGGTGGCTTAACCATAAGAACTTCGAGATTAAATGTGCTTTTCTTGGAGCAAACATGTGAGTGAAGAAAAGACATGCCGGAAGGACTTATGTCGGTCTGTGGTGATAGTTTTCACTCTTAGAAGCGAGGAGTAAATAACGTGACAATATTGTAAGGGGAGTATTACGGCCATTAAATGCCAAATCCATATTTCCAAGCTTGAACATGAGTGGTTACAACTAGAAACTTGAAACCCAACCAAATTATCAACATCAAAATAACTATAAAATCCCAAACCATTCCTCCAACTTTTATTAGACTTAAATATACAACATCTTAAGTCTACAAGAAAACCCCACAACTCCAGGTAGAATTATTAAATGTGAAAGCAATCAAACATTAATAAAAAAAAAAATAAAAAAAATAAAAAAAAAAGAAGAAAAAAGGTTTTGTGGGATCAAAATGAGCCACGGAAACTTTACTTCATTTCTTCCAAGGGTGTATCAATTCAAACTTCTCGGTAGGAATATTTTTTAAGTAAAACCCATCATCAAAAGCTGCCCAAATGCAGTTTGTAAAGTCGCATCTTTCAGAAAGCCAATATGAGTTCTCTGGCCAAAATACCTCAAATGAAGCATGTCCATTAGAACTATTAAAATTGCACCAAAACAGAGTCGTACGAAAAAAGTTCATTTTGAAGCTCCAATTGAATTGAGCTTGCTTGGCCAAAACG
>NW_019268597.1:469616-484691 GCF_002738365.1 Cucurbita moschata | reverse complement strand
AAAAAAAAAAAAAAAAAAAAAAAAAAAAAAAAAAAAAAAAAAAACTTGTGTGGGAACAAGTTGTTAAAGCTGTTTGGGAAGCTGATTTAAGGTTAATATCCACCCAAAAAAAAATTAATTGCTATGAATGGAAAAACAAAGTTGTGTTAAACACATCTAGAACGGTTGCATTTTCTATACTTTCCCCTTAATTAGCATTATCAAGTAGATTTAAGGTAGAGATATAGATAGTTCTTTTAAGGATATTTATCAATTTTTTATGCACATTCAACTAGAAGAAAAATAGACCAGAAAAAATAAATATCAAAATGATTTATTTCTTTTAGGAAATTATTTAATGAACGTACCATAAGGAGTTGAAAATTAAGCTAAAGGCCCTACTTTGCTTTAAAAGAATAATAATAATAATAATAATAATAAAATGTTGTAAAATATTTGTCACTTGTGAGATAGTTTTTAAAATGACATTTTAATTCAATATGATTACTTCATAAAATTTAAATTGAGTAGCATGTTATTCAAAATCTAAATAAATTGTTTAGGCTACTTATTAGCTTTTATTTTTTAAAATAATCCATCATTAACTTAATATAGATAAATAAAACAAAATTGGACGGTAATTTTTAATTTTTAATTTTAATTTCATTCCCCAATAAAATATATATCATCAAATATTCATTTAAAATTATACTGAACCAATCATCTATGCTTCAAGAGTTGCATAAATCATACACCCAAGAGAGATTCAAATTTCTACGGTGAAAAAAAAGAAAAAAGAGAAGAAATAATGGAGGCTTCATGTTTGAACTTTTCAAAAGAGTAACAACGATAATGTCAAAGCTCGACGTCCATGGCGTTCTATGAACTCTGGCAGTCACACTTAGATTTACCCCTTTTCTCGGCAACCTTGAAGGGTTTTTTATTTTTTTTTTTTACATGGAGATGACTCGTAGTAGGAAAGTAAAAATTTTTGTGGCATTATTTTACATTACTTTTATTCCACATGTTTAAATTTTCTTTTCCACTTTTAATGTTTCTTATCTTTGTGAAAATAATCCTAACATCCTATTAACTATCATTGTGAGACTTAAAGGAACGTTTGAGGATAACGGTAGATGTGAAAGTTTCGAGGTGATTTAAAGGTGTCACAATGTACGACATGGATTGTGATATGAGGTATCCAAAATATGACATACAATTATGAAACCATGACTTGAGATTGAGCGAAGTGGGAGATTCACGATGAGGAAAGTATAGAAATTTTACAAACAAATCTAGACTTTTCTCAAGTTTTACCGGTAGGAATCGTTAAAAATCTATACGAACCCTAAGTTAAGTAAAATTTAAGGGACTGTGGAAGAATTAAGCCGGACGCCTATTAGAATTAGTAACCGTCACGGCAGCGTTATGTAAAACAGGATGATACTTCACCTGCCTTGTGGTGTACGCGTCGTACTATCGTGATGGAATAGGGATATCCCCAAATGCATGAGCACACATAATGCATGAGGTCCCAATATTTTTTCGTTTTCAACATTATTAAATATAACCTGGCCACAGTTTTTCATTCATATCATATCATTTCTCATTTTTCATTTCTCATATCATACATAATTCTAACCGGGTTATATTTCATGCCATTTATCGTGATTTCATGACATTCGTATCATGCTGTATACACACAATTTAGGAGACATAACATAACGTTCCATGCTTTTAACATAACATTTCATCATATGCATATCGTATCATAACATATTGCATCACAATATATCATATCTTAAACATGTCAATTTATCACATATCTCATACCATAGCATATATCATGTCATTTTCATATCATATGACAACATATACATATATCCATCATTCACATGTCGTATCATAACCATATCATATCGTAAAATTTTAGTGGTCATATCGTTTCCTAACTTATCATAACCTTAACGTTCTTATACATGTCATAGTCATATCATTACATGAACGTACCTTAGTCATATCGAACGGTATCTTCTATCAATCTATCATAATTGTATCCTTTTCTACCCATAACCTGATCTTATTCTTTTATCAATCGATCGTGACCATATCGTTTTTGTCAATCTCTCATATCCATAGCACTTCGATACGTACCCTAACCTTAACGTTCCATGAACATATCTTACTCCTATCGTTACATTACGTTCTGTGCATCCTTCTCGTATCCTATCTCAAACATATCATTGAACACCTCGTATTGTGAGTGTTATTATACAATTCACATATTATAACATATACATATCATATTATAAGCATATTAATCCATAAACAGTTCACACATATTGATATATACGACACGTGCAGAACTACGAGGCACATGTCAACATCAAATATAACCATGTCAGTAGTAAGACCACTTACTTGGATGGCCTTAGCCTAACTTCTCTCCAACTCCAAATTAGCTTGCTTTTGCTCGTTTGAATTCTACTTGACCTCTTCATGAATGCATATATGGTCTCAGCTAGTTGAATCACGAACAAATTGTTATTTAAGATATTTTATTTAATTGAACATTAGACTATAATTCTAATTTTTTCCTTTTTTTCCAATTGATTCGTGCCAATCTAACATCCCTTTTTCATTTAGGGGAGCATATTCTTCAATTCAAACAAGAATACAGTTGGGAATTCAAAAATAACATGTCCCAGACAATATTGTATTGGTGTAACTTTAGAAGCAATTATGGAAAGCTTGGGTTGGTGGTTTTTTGGTCAGAGGATAAAGTTTGGCTTCAAGATCGATGCAACCATTGGCATTGCATTTGGCGTGCAGAAAAGAATGGTTTTTCTTTATATAATAGTCGAACAAAGGTATTCGACTTCGTTTATCCATGGAGCTCTTAGACAAATTCATCTACTTCGCCTTACTTCACATCAAATCTTATCATTTCTACACAATGTTTGTGCTTGCTGTAATACTACTCGAACAAACTTGTCTATTAATCATTTAAGGTCTTAAATATATGGAATCTTTTATTATAAAAATGAGTACATCGGACTAAAATATTAAAGTTGTTATTGAAGAAAAAAATATTGTCATCAAGGTGAATATCAAAATCTAGATTTTATAGAAAAAGTTCAAGCACAAAATGAACTAAATTTGAAAGTTAGATATCATTCTCAAAAATGAAACACAAGAAGATTCTGTAACGGCCACACTTAACAAACTCAATCGCTTGGAAACATGCGTCCACGCCTCATTGACTTTGCTTCGCAGCTCATAATCTAGCTTCTCCGCTCGGTAAAGGGTATTTTGCCCAATTTTTGCAGTTTAGACCATTCTAAAGCAACGTCGACCTTGTTTAAGGAAATTAAGATAAGTATACGGTTTAATTTCTCGATTTAAGATAAAATGAATTGAGAAATTGTAGTTACTAATGAAACGAAATGTACGTTCTAATTGGAAACGACAATCAATGATACTTTGAGGAATTTCGTGGCACGAAAAGCAAACGTACTCAAATATAGGGAGAAAGCTGGCTAAGCAAAACCAAGCAAGTGCTCTTACTACCGGATAGGTTTGAGGACTTTTTTGATGTATGATGACACGTGGCTAGTGGCCCTTGCACGTGTCATTTATTCATTATATTTATGATGTTGTGACTATATTGTATGATGATAATTTACAATGTACGATAATGATTTTATATGATGTTATGATGCTATACAATGTTATATGATACGTTAGAAGACATGGTGTAAGTTTATGATATGACATATGTTTTACGTGATGATATATATGATATGACATGATTGACAAAAAGTGTGTTGAATTGGCATAATGCACAACCTCGATATATACATGAAAAGTTGTGATAGAATGAAATGATATAAAGGAAAATGCTAGAGAGGTTGTTATACTGGACGCCATGCATCATTGTGCGTTCATGCATCGGAGGATACTCCTTCTTTTACGATTGTATAGATGCATACACTGCGAGGCAGGGAAACAATCATTATATTATTATAATTCTTTGATAGACACTCCAACGAACCCAAACCAATGAGGTAGATCGATAATACACAACGTCATAATGAACAACCCGCGCTGCAACGATGACCATTGACAAGTCAGTACTCTCAACTATAAGCCAAATAACACTTTTTATGTTATTTAGGTCAGATTAATGTGAGTAAGATAGAGGTGACTATTCTAGATGAAAAGTAATACGATGGTTGCTATTCTTGGGTCGTATTAATGTATCAATAAGTTATGTGTGAAGGTTGGGCAACCAAAGGTGTGAGACGACTTAGATCTAGTGGAAAATTATGACAGAAAAGCCATTGGAATGGCTGCAGGAAGAGAATGAAAGGAATTTGGAAGATCGTGAGGAGTCGGGTGAAGAAGAAAGAATCTGTCAGATCTGGATCCAAGTCGAACATACGTGCACCAACCTACTACTCAAACCCATCTGCAGCCCAGATACCAGCAGCAACTTTGGCCTATGACCCAGACACTTGTGACTCGTGGCCCACAATGCCAGTAGCTCGCGCATTAGATCTTGCGGCCCAAACTACCTTCAGCCTATGAACTATGTAATCAGCCCGAAGCCTGCGCCTTGTCCCAAACAGCACCACCATGTGTGTCAACTCCTCCTCGTGCTACGTGTCATGCTTAAAACAAGATGGCTCTCCACGGCTCAGTCTATGAAGATGATGTATGAAGTATGACATATGATGTATGACGTATAATGACGTGATTGAGTTATTTGATTGTCATATGATAGTATATAA
Organism: Cucurbita moschata; assembly: GCF_002738365.1. Classification (NCBI taxonomy): domain Eukaryota; kingdom Viridiplantae; phylum Streptophyta; class Magnoliopsida; order Cucurbitales; family Cucurbitaceae; genus Cucurbita; species Cucurbita moschata. The sequence continues at coordinate 479,919 of NW_019268597.1, read as the reverse complement.
TATTCTATAATTTTGTTATATGATTATGTTGTATGATGACGATGATGAATGAAAACATGAATATTTAAGATGTAATATTATGAGATTCCTTAATATGACGTCATCCCATATTAACATGAAATGCATGTTTTAAATTCTATGATGCATTATGATGATGAATTTTCTAAAACCAAATCCTAATTATAATAATGATGATGAATGTATGAAGACCATTGCATGCATATTACTTAGAGTGATATGTGAACGGAGCTTAGGGTTGTGTCACCAAGATGTTTTAAAGATGAGAAATTATAGGGACTTTATGCATTCTATGTGTATATTCATCGGGTTACTTCAACTTTTGTGATGATGAGTAAGGACGTGTACAATACGATGATGGTGATCATCATACCTTGCGTGACACTTAGGAACCAGCTGACTTTCGGACGTCGCTATGAATAGCTAGCTCGACTACTAGAGGCCAAGGGGTGTGAAGAGACTAAGGATCCATGCTTGCACATGTGGGTTATGTGTAAGGAAGTACTGCACATCTAATTTTTTAAGGACTAGAGGTCACCCCTACGGTGGTTATAACGATAGGCTCCTAGATCATGAGTTTCATGTGATTGCATTCCGTAACCCTAATAGTGGGATCACTTAGTAAGTATTTCTTTGAGTACTCAAGTCATCAAGTCACGTGCTACTTCTATTTAAGGAATGCAATCATATGAAACTCATGATCTAGACCTATCATTATAACCATAGTAGGTGTGACCTCCAGTCCTTAAAAAATTAGATGTGCAGTACTTCCCTACACATAACACAGACGTGCAAGCATGGATCTTAGGCGGTTCACACCCCCTGGGCCTCTGGTAGTCGAGTTAGATATTCGTAGCGACATCCGAAAGTCAGCTGGCCCCTGAGTGTCATGCAAGGCATGATGATCACCATCATCGTATTGTACGTGTCCTTACTCATCATCACAAAAGTGGAAGTAGCCCGATGAATATATACACATAGAGCCATCTTGTTTTAAGCATGACATGCAGCACGGGGAGGAGTTGACACACGTGATGGTTGCATAGGGAAAAGCCGCAGGCTTTGGGCTGATTACAAAGTTCGTAGGCTGCAGGTAGTTTTGGTCGCACAATCTAATGCGTGAGCTACAGGCGTTGTGGGCCACGAGTCACAAGTGTCTGAGTCGTAGGCCGAAGTTGCTGTTGGTATTTGGGTTGCAAATTGGTTTGAGTAGTAGGTTGGTGCAGGTATGTTCGACCTGGATCCAGATCTGATGGATTATTTCTTCTTCACCCAACTCCTCGCGATCTTCCAAATTCCTTTCTCTCTCTTCCCGCAGCCATTCCAATGGCTTTTCTGTCGTAATTTTCCACCGGATCTAAGTCGTCTCGCACCTTTGGTTATCTAACCTTCACACATAACCGTATTGATACATTAATATGGCCTAAAAATAGCAACCATCATATTACTGTTCATATGGAATAGTCACCTCTATCTTACTCACATTAATCTTACTTAAATAACATAAAAACGTGTTGTTTGGCTTATAGTAGAGAGTATTGACTAGTCAATGGTTATCATTGTAGCTTGGGTTGTCTGTTATGACATTGCGTCTTATTGATCTACCTCGTTGGTTTGTATTCGTTGGAGTGTCCATGGAAGAATTATAATAATATAATGATCGTTTCCCTGCCTCGTAGTGTATGCATCCGTACAATCGTAAAAGGAGGAGTATCCTCCGATGCATGAATGCACAATGATGCATAGCATCCCAAGATTTGTCCTTTCATTTTATTCTATCACAACTTTTCATGTGTATATCGAGGTTGTGCATTATGCCAATTCAACACACTTTTTGTCAATCATATCATATCATATATCTCGTCAGGTAAAACATGTCATATCATAAACTTACACCATGTCTTTTAACGTATCATATAACATCGTATAGCATCATAACATCATATAAAAAGATTATCATACATCATAAATTTTCATCATACAATATAGTCACAACATTATAAATATAATGAATAAATGACACGTGCAAGGGCCACTAGCCACGTGTCGTCATATATCAAACAAGTCATCAAACCTATCTGATAGTAAGACCACTTGCTTGGTTTTCGTTAGCCGGCTTTCTCCCAATATTTGAGTATATTTACTTTTCGTGCCAAAAAATTGCTCAAAGTATCACCGATTGTCGTTTCCTATTAGAACGTACATCATGTTTCATTAGTAACTACAATTTCTGAATTCATTTAATCTTAAATCGAGAAATTAAACCTTATACTTATCATAATTTCCTTAAAACAAGGTCAACTTCACTTTAGAATGGTTGAAACTGCAAAAAATTGGGCAAAATACCTTTTAATGAGTCGAGAAGCTGGATTATGAGCGGCAAAGCAAAGACAAGCTGATTGAGCTCGGTAAGCGGAAGAAGTTTATGGCTGCAAGCGCGACACGTGGCGCAATGAGGGGTGGACGCGTATTTACAGGCGATTGAGTTTGTTAAGTGTGGCCGTTACACCATCTAGATTTTTTAGAATGGTGTCTAACTTTCAAATTTCAAATTTCAAATTTAGTTCATTTTGTGCTTGAACTTTTTCTACCAAATCTAGAATTTGATATTCACCTTGACCACAATATTTTATTCTTCAATAACAACTTTAATATTTTATTCAGATGTACTCACTTTTATAATAAAATTTTCCATATATTTAAGACCTTAAATGATTAATAGACACTTTTGTTAGAGTAGTATTACAACAAGTACAAACCTAGTGTAGAAATGATAAGATTTGATATGAAGTAAGGTGAAGTAAGGCGAAGTAGATGGATTTGTCTAAGAACTCCATAGATAAACGAAGTCTAATACCTTTGTTTGACTATTATATAAAGAAAAACCATTCTTTTCTACACGCCAAATGCAATGCCAATTGTTGCATCGATCTTGAAGCCAAACTTTATCCTCTGGCCAAAAAACCACAAACCGAAGCGTTCCATAATTGCTTCTAAAGTTACACCAATACAATGTTGTCTGCGACATGTTATCTTTGAATTCCCAACTGTATTCTTGTTTCAATTGAAGAATATGTTCCCCAAAATAAGAAAACATTAGTTCGAAATTCAACTAGCTGAGACGATATATGCATTGATGATGAGGTCAAGTGCATTTCAAACTCTCCATCCCACACATTTATGAAGAAAAAAAAAATGGTCTGGTTGAATAACTTGTCATGGTGCATCAACATTGATCTATAATTTTTTAATGTTGGATATTATAATTTTCAAATTGGCAGAGTTCTAAAATTTCACCCCAAACCTTGAATAAAAATAAATAGAAACTATCAAATCCATAAATTTAGATATACATAAAATAATATGGTCTGGTTGAATAACTTGTCATGGTGCAACACCCTTATTTACTTAAGTCATCATTTTCTGATTTGCAATAAGTCTGTAAAGGTACGTCTTGATAATTAAGAATCGTCACTTTCCAATGCGATTCTGGATATTGGCTCGCAAAACAAGTGAAAACATTAGAAGTCGATGCAAAAGTAAACAACAAAATCATATAGAGATTATTCATATCCTTTATTTTATACAGACTTAGGATTTGTTTGTGTTTCATTTGGATCCTTTTGAACCATATATATATATAATCATTGCACTCCAACAAACATACATGGACAACTATTAAAGATAGATTTTTATGTAAAAGGCTATTAAAAGAAAAACTAAAAAAACCAAAAGGATATCAAGGGTGTTTGTTTCTTAGGTTAGACTTTATTTAGTAAAGCATCACACCCAACTATCCAAAACTTAGGTTACACTTTTTTCTCTCTCAAGGCCAATCATGTACTTCTGGTAACTATATTGGGATCCTGTCCTTCTCAAGTTTCTTCTATTTTGGTGCTTGAAATTTTTAAATAAAATGGAAACATGTATATCATTTTCATTGCCATACATGCATTATTTTGTTAAAAGTCTCCATATGGTTGAGAACTCAAATATGAAATAGACTTGCTTTTATTAGATTAGTATTGTAGTAAGCACACATCTAAAGAAATGAAAAGATTTCATGTGGAGTGGAGCAAAGGTTAGGGTTTGGTCTAAGTTCTCATCAACATCCTAAATGCAATGCCAATAGTTGCATCATTCTTGAAGCCAAACTCATTCTCTTGCCAAAACACCTCGAACTAAGCATGTCCTTTGCTACTAAAGTTGTATCAAAACAATGTTGTTTGCAAAGAATTCTCTTTGAAATTCCAATTGCATTGGTAATGGTTAAATAAATAAATCTAGTCGCGAAAAAGAAGTCTCGCCAAAAATCTCGCACCCTCTACCCACACGGCCTCCCAACGCCAATGATATGCCCAACAAAGCCACACTCAAGCCTACCCTCACAACACATGCTGGGAATAGAGAAAATGCAAGTAATTGAGAGAAGATGAATGATCATTGTAGTTTTCCAATGAACGCAAATCGACGACGATAAACTGAACCCCCACCTCTCATTTTAAAATCACCCTCAATCTCCACTTGTTATACAAAATATATCTCCATTAGTTGGAGCAGGCAGCACAGAGAAAAAGACCAACGTAAGGAGATTGTATTCATGGGGAAAAATTTTTGGCGAGCATTGGTTGTTTTAGATATCCGAAACGAAACACAGGTTTACAATGGTAGTCACATTCATGGCTTGATGAAGTCATGGGAGAGGGAGGAAAGACAAGAAGAAGGAATAAGGGATCAAAATTTTGGTAAAGTATGATTACATTCAGTGGCTCGAATTAAGACAAACCCAAGCCTTGACCCACCACTAGCGCAAAGCTCAGCAACAACGAACAAAGCCCCGAAGCTAACTTGCAACGCTTGGCCCACCTACAGCATCGAGCGCTCTACCAACTACAACTATCAAGCCTAACTGGGCCGAGACCATCAGTATAGATATTTTGATACTGATTTCTACAAATTTTTTACCCTCCTAGAACTGAGTTTGACCTTAATAAATGCAAATAAGGTCAGTATAGCGTCTTATTTCCAAAGTCAAGTTTGTTTAGGCTAGAAATGTGAGTTATTAATGAAAAATGATGTAACGTACAAAAAATTTCTACTTACTTAAAGTCGCTACTAATGTTTTATGCTGGAAAATGAAATATCATGGTCTTACGTGTTCAACACATAATACTGGAAAATGAAAATAAAACAAATACAAAATAATTTAAAACATATGAAATGCAAGACAACAATTGTAACCTAAGACTAGAAAATTAAATATGTTCATATCTTATGCACGTGTCATGGCCTCTGCTCGCGATGCCACCGTCATCCGTACATGGGCTCCTTGCCTTTACATGAAAAATGTCGTGGCACACGGCCTGAATATTTTGAAGAATACTCAGTATGTGACCAAACTATAGGGGTCATGCAAAATACAAACACATGCAAATATGAGGTAGGGACCTATCTCTATCTCATACTACGGGTGGTCTTTAGTCCGGACTAACTATGGATGTGTACTACATCCCTACACATAACCCACACGTGCGAGTATGAATCTCTAGGCGGTTCGCACTCCCCTGATCCATCATCGTTGAGCTAGTTGTCTGTAGCGACGTGTTGAGGTCAACGAACCTCTTGGTATCATGCTCAACATGATTACCGTCATCATCATACTATGTTCATCCGCACTCATCACCATAAAGGGGAAGTATCCCGATGCTTATGTACAAACAACATGCATGAGGTCCCTCTAGTTCATATCTTAAACATTTTTCTTACACAACCCTAGTTTCATCACTATATTACATTTAGTAATGCATGCTCATTAGATATTTAAGTTAATATCGTTAAGCATGCTCTTAGGGTTATGTCCTAGGTCGATCTCTCAATACGATACAACATGGCAGTCATCATCATACAACATGCTTCATATGAAAAAGATCATCATATTAAGGTTAACGTCATGCTTTACTATCTGTTTGGTTAAAAGTTGATGTTTGTATGATGACACGTTCCTCGTGATTCCGCATGTGTTATATGCTTGATATGTGTGAAATGTTTATGGAACGATGTGATTGTGGAGTGTGCATGAAATGATTTGACTAAGATATCTTTATGAAATGATACAACTAGGATATGTTTATGAAACAATATGACTAGGATATATGTATGAAATGATATGACTAAGATATGTTTACACAACGAGATGACTATGATATGTTTATGAAATGATATGACAAGTATATTTTTATAAATGATACGACTATGATACGTTTATGAAATGAGACGACCATGATATGTTTACGAAAGAATATGACTGGGTTATGTTATGAAATGATATGACTGTGACTGTGACGTGTTTACAAAGAATATGACTATGATATGTTTACAAGATGATAAGTCCATCATATGTGTGTGATACAACGTGACTATGAGATGATACGTGAATGTTGTGACACGATGCATGATATGAATGATATACGAAAAAATGTGTCGACATAATGCATCAACAGCTCCTTGGAATGCTCGTCCAACAATAAAAGGGGCCCAAAAGGAGTGCGAATCGACTAGTGGGTTCATACTCGCACGTGTGTAGAATATTAAAGACACGTCCAATTAACCTATTTAGTTTAGTCGCCTAAAAAATTATAAACTTATATGATAGGTCCCACACATCATTGTATGTGTTTGCATCCAACCTCAATATTGGAGTCACTTAATGAATATTTCTTAAAATACTCAAATCATATGCTACTTCTATTTCAAGTAAAGGTAAGGCACTCCTGCACGACTAACGACCACATCACAATTTGAGACCATGGCACATGCATAGGGGTAGGGGTAGTTGTATTTATTTTCTTAGAGTTAGATTAGAGTAGGGTGTTTTTAATTTTAATGCTTAATTAATTGATTTAGTATTTCATTGTGTCGTTTTAAAGATATTTTTTAACACGTATGTATATGGCAATGTTTTAAGATGATGTCTATGTTTTATAATGAAGTTTAAACACTTATTTCTACAAAATAAAAAAAAAATAAAAAAAGATTAAGTCATCATAACGGCAGAAACTTTAGGAAAGTAGAAATCTAAGGTCATCACAATATTCTTGTGAGAAGGAAGGATATGCTCCCCTATATTAGAAGTTTATGTCATGTGGACACAAATTCAATTAAGAATTAATGGATTAAGATTTAAACATGGTACTTTACATGTTTTTTAACCAAAATAATAATAATAATAATAATAATCCAGACTATATGAGATTGTAATAAACCATTAAGCATTTTAGCATTAAAAAAATTGGCTTTTGAAATTAAAGTATTAAACTTCTATTTAAACATTTATACTATATAATTATTTTTCTTATAAGATGTTATTTATGTTATTTCATTGTATTTAATAAAAATTATCAACAGACTACATGACACCCTTATTTACCTAAATCATTGTCTTTCGACTTGCAATAGACCGTTAAAGGTTCTCCTTCTTTATAATTCTGTTATTTCATTATATTGGAGAGAAAAACCGAGTGATGACATTAGAAGTTGATTCAAAGTAAACAACAAAATCATATAGAGACAATTCATAGCATTCATTTTTTTTATGGGTTTAGAATCTATAATGACCCGAGATTACTATTTAACCTAAAGTCTCTACTTTATACATATCATAGACAATTTATGGAGAAATACTTCTTTCAAAACTTTATAAAAAAAACGTAGCAATGGACATACATGTTTTTAGAAGGTCTTTAAAATAAAATACCAAAAATTGAAATAACATAAAGTAAACTACCCTATACTAACCTATATGTTGCTAAATTAAATGTATATAAACCTATATTAACCTATAGTTTATGAAATTAAAATTATGCAAACTATCCTATGCATGTGCCATGGCCTCCTTGGTTTCGATGTCACCGTCATCGGTTACCTGTGAAAATGAGAGTAGCACATGGCTTGAATATTTTAAGAAATATTCCGTAACTGGCTCCGCTATTGGGGTTAGATGCAAGCACATGCAATCATAAGTGTGACATATCATAGCAGCCTATATTCCTTAAGCAACTATCTTAAGTTGGTTAATTGGATGTGCATTTAATGTTCTACACATAGTCCACACGTGCCAGTATGGACCCACTAGTCGGTTCACACACTTCTTGGGCCCCTTTCTTGTCGGTTGAAAATTCTCTAAGAATTCTTGAGGTCGAAAACTCATTAGGAATAGCGACCATCGTAGAATTATAATAAATAGAATGATTGTTTTCTTGTCTCATAGTATCGTGTCTATACCATCATAAAAGAAGGAGTATCCCCAGTGCATGAACACACAATTATGCACGAGGTCCCAACTTGCTTCCTTTCATTATCATGTATAACAACTTTTCTCCCTACTTTCTCAACTGTTTCAACTAATTTTCTCTCTTTACCTCTCCATCTCCCTCGCCCTTACCATCTTTCGACAAATTTGGAGAATCTCCCTCGCCCTTACCATCTTTCGACAAATTTGGAGAACAAGAAGACGAAAGAAACGAGAAGAAAGAAAAAAAAAAGAAGCAGGTTCAGAGTTAGGCTTGAAAATGGAACCAATGATGACTACACCTGCGATGCCTACAGTATGACTACTGTAGCCAAATGATCGATACAGTCCATTAAAATAACATGTCCATGGCCCAATTGGTCACCAATTATCAAACTCTTAGAGCTTGATCCGATGACCAAACCCAAGACCTGATTTGATCTTTTTTTTTACACCATTCGAAAGATGATTTTTTACGTTATCTGAGGCGATTGAGGCGACTACCGCCACATTTCACCAATATAAAGGATGTGAAGCGAAATAAGAGGATTATTTGAGAACATTAGGTGGATTATATTCTAACTCGATAGTGTTGACCCATTAGGTTGACTCGTGCTTAGAGGGTAGTTTCAGACCTGGACCAAGGAAAAGATAGTAACTCTAGCTTTGGCCAATTAGGTAAGTGACTTTACTGCTCGCTTGCTTGGATGACTTGTTGTTGCATGAACGACGTCTGACCTATGACCCCTACATGTGTCATGTTTCATAATTATATGATGTTTACTATGTTAATGTTATACAATGATTTATATGTTATGTCACATTACAAGATATTCTATGTTTTCTACTGCATTATCATATGATTATGACAGATGCATGAAGCCCATGTGTCATGTCATGTAAACTACGTTAATACGATGGATCTATGCCTATGAGACATCAGAAATCCATGCATATGACTATAATAGGATATTACAAGTAATATGTAAGTATATCTCATAGAAATGCTATGTCATCTAAAGAATGGAGTTATGCCTTGCATCATAAGCTTATGCCATGAATTTAAGCTTCGGGGATGTGAGATCCCACATCAGTTGGGAAGGAGAACGAAACATTCTTTATAAGGGTGTGAAAATGTCTTCCTAGTAGACGCATTTTAAAAACCATGAGGGGAAGCACTACATCCTAACGTAACAAGAAAACATATCAATGACAAGATATCGCACGTGCAAGGGCCACAAGACACGCACTGTTCATACTTCAAATAATTCATCTAACCAAACCAATTGTGAAGTCACTAACCTAAGTAGCTTAAGTTGAAGTCACTATTTAATTCTTGAAGCTAGTCCAAACTAATCTCTTGAAATTCAAGTTAACCTATGTGAGTCCATGACATCATATTTGAACTCATTAATTTATCCTATCCACCTAATATCCTCATTTAAGTCCCTAACTTAGTTTATAACAATTTAAGTTTTCAAAATGTTTAACGCCTAATCGTACTCATTCCAAAAGCTTTTCACGATGTCAAAATCAAGTTCAGAAGGGTGAAAAAAAGGTAGGATAGGGGTCCAAAATAGGAAAAATGGGGTAAAATGAGAGTCATCAGAGAAGATACTAGAGAGTCGTCTGAGAGAGATTACTTGGCATCAGATCGATGGAGTTGATACGCATTTTTGGATCGATTCGAAATGTATTGGATTTGGGCTACTTATGGATATTGGGTCATGAGTGTTTGGACTTTTGGTGAATTGCATTGGGCTGCGACAGAAAAGGGGATGGTGTCAATTGATTCTAGGTTGGGTTTAGTTTCTTTTCAAGGCAGTTTGTTAATTCCTATCCTGGTTCGCGTTCGTTTATAGATTTTGTTTTATCATATCTTCATCCAATTTTGTCAACTTAAATTGATTCTAATCCCGTACATTCTTGAATTATGATGCTAATTTTATATCAAACTTTTCTATGATTAATACTATTTTCTAATTCAAAAAAATTGAA
>NW_019268597.1:443266-469562 GCF_002738365.1 Cucurbita moschata | reverse complement strand
GATTTTGTTTTATCATATCTTCATCCAATTTTGTCAACTTAAATTGATTCTAATCCCGTACATTCTTGAATTATGATGCTAATTTTATATCAAACTTTTCTATGATTAATACTATTTTCTAATTCAAAAAAATTGAAAAACAAACATGATTGCAATAATTACATTAACAATTTTGATGTTGCGTTTACCGTAGAAATGCCTAAATTCCTAAAATATCTTGCTCGTTCACAATGACATGTGCTAAATTCAATCTCCATTGAATAAAAAATCCAACTATTTTGAATTGGGTTGTTGTTGTTAGGAGGAAATATGGGGAGGGTTAAAAACGAGTTATGTACTCGATGCAACTCAATATTGTTCTCCAGGTTTTTTACTGTTGTTCCAGGTGTTTGACTGTTGTTCTCCCTGTTAGAATCAGGTTTGTTAGACGATGACCTAGGTCAGGATGCCTCAAATAGATAGAGTACCTTCGAATCGTGAGCGATGATCAAATGGTCTAGAACCTAGTGCTCCCATACTAAAGAAAGACTCAAGGAGTCAGAATAGAGTAACGTAGAGCCAAAAGCTAGAGTTAAATCTTAGCTCTCCTAATAGAGTAACATTAGACTTGGCTTATGAATCCAATAAACCTTCTTAGCTCTCAGATATGACCGAGACATGTTTTAAAATCTGCTAGCGATGAGTTTGAACTGTTACAAAAAAATATTAAACGAACACTCAAGATGGTCGAGTTGGTTTAAGGCACTTGTCTCATGTATGGGTTTGGAAGGGCATGGGTTTAAATCTGATTCCCATTCTCGACAAGTTATTTTTTATTGTGAGGTTCCACAATGTCTGCAAGTGGTTGGCTCAATCTCACATTTATGGATGAAAATGAACAATATCTACTACGAGTGGGCTTACTGTGAGGCTGTCGATGATATTGGCAATATCTGCTAGGAGTGAGCTTATCGTGACACTCATGGCTATACATAACAAAGAATATTTGTTAGAAGTGGGCTTGAGCTGAGAGTTAGACTCACAGGCAATATCTGCTAGAAGTGACTTAAGCTTAACATTAGGCTGACGGCGATACGTAACTAGCAATATCTTGTAAAAGTGGGTTTGTTTACCGTTGGGCTTATGGAGATACGTAACAGGTAATATCTGTTAGAAATGGGCTTAAGTTTACCGTTAGGCTAATGGCGATACGTAATGAGTAATATTCGCTAAAGTGGGCTAGAGTTTACCGTTACAGAGATACGTAACAAGTAATATCTGTTAGAAATGGCTTAAGTTTACTGTCAGGCTAACGAAGATACGTAATGAGCAATATCCACTAAAAGTGGGCTTGAATTTACCATTGACAATTATATGTAATGGACAGTATCTAGTAGAAGTTGGCTTACCATGAGGCTTACAACGATACATAACATGAGTTTGAGCTTACCGTTAGGCTTACGATGATATGTAACAAGCACTATCTACTAGAAGTGGGCTTGAGCTTACCCATGAGGCTGACGGGGATACGTAACGCGTAATATGTGCTAGAAGAGGGCTTACTGTTAGGCTGACGGTGATAATATTATGCTGACGACGATACATAATAGACAATATCTGCTAGAAATGGGCTTGAGCATCCTGTAAAGCTTACAAACAATATCATTTAGAAGTGGGCTCGAAAACAACAAATAACAACTTATCTTTTATGAAATAGAAGGTGATTATCATTTTTCAGCTCGAAAACCATAGGGATAATATAAAATTATTCAACAAGATTCAACAACTGTATAACCAAAGGTCGAATAAAATAGCAACTTTATTTAAGGGAGGCCTCACTCATAAATGTCTCTACAATCAACCTTCGATGTTTAAAGGATACATGGAACTCTTATATACTTATTCTCTATAAAACCTAAATCCATCAAAAAGAAAAAAAAATCTAAAATATAAATGATAACAAGTTGGTGACTATTTTTGTTGTCAACAGTTTAAATTAAATTGTGATAGATGTTGCAAAATACAAATGATAATAAGTTTGTGACTATTTTTGTTGTTTTTAAAATAAAACAATTATATATATAATAATAGTCGAGGGCCTCCACGGACCCCGAAAAATAGTATGAGGGAAAAATGCCCCTCTATTGACTTTGACCAACATCCTATTAACTATCATTGTGATACTTAAAGGAACGTTTCAGGCAACGGTAGATGTGAAAGTTTCGAGGTGATTTAAAGGTGTCACAATGTACGACATGGATTGTGATATGAGGTATCCAAAATATGACATACAATTATGAAACCGTGACTTGAGATTGAGCGAAGTGGAAGATTCACGATGAGGAAAGTATAGAAATTTTTCAAACAAATCTAGACTTTTCGCAAGTTTTACTGGTAGGAATCCTTAAAAATCTATACGAACCCTAAGTTAAGTAAAATTTAAGATACTGTGGAAGAATTAAACCGAACGTTTATTAGAATTAGTAACCGTCACGGCAGCATTATGTAAAACATGATGATACTTCACCTACCTTGTGGTGTACGCGTCGTACCATCGTGATGGAATAGGGGTATCCCCAAATGCATGAGCACACATAATGCATGAGGTCCCAATATTTTTTCGTTTTCAACATTATTAAATATAACCTCACCTCAGTTTTTCATTCATATCATATCATTTCAAATTTTTCATTTCTCATATCATACATAATTCTAACCGGGTTATATTTCATGTCATTTATCATGATTTCATGACATTCGTATCATGCTGTATACACACAATTTAGGAGACATAACATAACGTTCCATGCTTTTAACATAACATTTCATCATATACATATCGTATCATAACATATTGCATCACAATATATCATATCGTAAACATGTCAATTTATCACATATCTCATAACATGGCATATATCATGTCATTTTCATATCATATGACAACATATACATATATCCGTCATTCACATGTCGTATCATAACCATATCATGTCGTAAACTTTTAGTGGTCATATCGTTTCCTAACTTATCATAGCCTTAACGTTCTTATACATGTCACAGTCATATCATTACATGAACTTACCTTAGTCATATCGAACGCTATCTTCTATCAATCTATCATAATTGTATCCCTTTCTACACATAACCTGATCTTATTCTTTCATCAATCGACCGTGACCATATCGTTTTTGTAATTCTCTCATATCTATAGCACTTCGATACATACCCTAACCTTAACGTTCCATGAACATATCTTACTCCTATCGTTACATTACGTTTAATGCATCCTTCTCGTATCCTATCTCAAACATATCATTGAACACCTCGTATTGTAAGTATTATTGTACAATTCACATATTATAACATATACATATCATATTATAAGCATATTTATCCATAAACAGTTCACACATATTGATATATATGACACGTACAGAACTACGAGACACGTGTCAACATCAAATATAACCATGCCAATAGTAAGACCACTTACTTGGATGGCCTTAGCCTAAGTTCTATCTAACTTCAAATTAGCTTGCTTTTGCTCCTCGAATTCGTTCTCACTTATGCTAAGGTGCTTCACCTTATTAAAGATATTCACCGAATTCCTTCCGTTATTTTAACTCCTAACTTTTATTAAGTATTTAACAAATTCTTAATCTTTCCATTTAGATTTAATATTTCTTGGAATATAATATGTCTAAAAACACAATGCCGAGTGACATACAATTTATTTAATGTTTCTTATCTTTGTGAAAATAATCCTAACGTCCTATTAACTATCATTGTGAGATTTAAAGGAAAGTTTGAGGACAACCGTAGATGTGAAAGTTTTGAGGTGATTTAAAGGTGTCACAATGTATGACAGGGATTGTGATATGAGGTATCCAAAATATGACATACAATTATGAAACCGTGACTTGAGATTGAGCGAAGTGGGAGATTCACGATGAGGAAAGTATAGAAATTTTTCAAACAAATCTAGACTTTTCTCATGTTTTACTTGTAGGAATCGTTAAAAATCTATATGAATCCTAAGTTAAGTAAAATTTAAGGGATTGTCGAAGAATTAAGCCAGACACCTATTGGAGAGTGTATATCAATCACACCCAACTTGTCTTTCAAAAAACCAAATTGATGTCTTCTCAAAGTTTTAGTAAAAATATCTGCCAATTGCATTTTAGTCAAAACATAACATGATTTGATGATTCCATCTTGTAATTTTTCTCGAACTATAGGACAATCTATTTCAATGTGTTTCGTATGTTCGTAAAAAACTTGATTGGTCGTTATGTGTAATGCTGCTTGATTATCACAATACAATAATGTTGGTTCGAACAGTGGAACTTTCATGTCTTGAAGAATGTATCTTAACCAAGTTAACTCTAAACAAGTATTTACCATAGCTCGATACTCGGCTTCTGCTGATGATCTGGATACATTGGTTTGTTTTTTAGACTTCCAAAGAATAATTGAATTTCCAAGGAAAATGTAGAACCTAGAAATTGACCGTTGGAAGTTCGACAACCTCCCCAGTCTGAGTCGCAATATGCTCGTAATCTTAAGTTGTTTTCAGATGGTAGTACAAGTCCTTAACCAGTTGTATCTTTGATGTATCTCAGAACTCGAAGAGCATAAATTGACTAAGCATACGAACTGAATACACTATGTAGGACTAGTAATCGATAAATATATTAATCTATCAATCAATCGTCTGTATTTACTTGGATCATCAACTTCTCTCCTTCTGTTAAAGAAAGTTTCAATTTTGCTCCATAGAAAATTTTTCTGGACGTGCTCCTGTAAGACCTGTGTCTTGAAGAATTTCTAGAGCATACTTTCTTTGAGACATAAAAATTTCTCTTCTAGACCTAAAAAATTCAATGCCTAGGAAATAATTCAAATTTCCTAAATCTTTGATAAGGAATTTCTCGAGTAAACTAGTCTTGAGATGTTGAATTTTTTTTTAGATCAGTGCCTGTCAACAGAATATCATCAACATAGATAAGAGCTGCAGTGAAAGAAGTACCTTTACTATTAGTAAATAAAGAGTAATCTGCTTTGAACTGAGTGTAGCCTGCATTTTGTATAGTGGTAGAGAATATGGAGAACCAACTACGAGAAACCTGTTTTAAACTATAAAGAGATTTATGGAGCCGACATATAGACTTGTAACATTCAACAGAACAATTTAGATTATCATGGAGAAAGACATTTTGAACATCCAACTGATGAGTGAACCATTTTCGAGCAGCGACAATAGTGAGTAAGCAGACAAAGTGTTGTAAGTTTTGCTGTAGGCGAAAATGTCTCTTTGTATCAACACCTTCAACCTGAGTGTATCCCTTTGCTACCAGTCGAGCTTTATAACATTCAACAGAATCATTAGAGTTGTGTTTAATCTTGTACACCTAACGACAGCCAATAGCTTTATGGCTAGGTGGTAGAGGAACGAGAGACCACGTATGATTACGTTCCAAAGCTGCAATTTCATCATTCATAGCCTACTGCCGTAATGGGTCGCCAACTGCCTAATCATAGGTTTTAGGTTTTGTTTGGACTGTAATAAGAGCTAGAAAAGCACGTTGAGTAGGAGAAAAACAAGAGAATGAAAGATAATGATGAAGGGGATATATGGAGCCTTATGCTTATTTATAGCTTGGTCAACGGTTATATCCGGTAAAGCTATATTTGGTAAAACTATATATAGTAAAGCTATATATGGTAAAGCTATATCCGGTAAAGCTATATATGGTACATAGCTATATATAGTAGATGGCTAAATCTGGTAAAGCTATATATAGTAAACTAAACTATATATATATCTGGTCCGGTAGAGCTGTGAAGAGGTACTTTTCTATTCTCTGTACTCTCTCTTGTTGTACATACCTGAAGTCATCAATAAAAAGAAAAATCCTTTTAGCCAAAGTTCTCCTTTCAATTTTCACTATTCCATTCTTTGTGTTCATCTAGATCGAGCGTGTGCGTTGTTGTGCGATCCTAACAACTGGTATCAGAGCCAGGCGGAAGTCAGAGCCAAGCGAAACTCACCACGATCTGTGAAGATGGAAAGTTCAAAGATTGGAATTGAGAAGTTCGATGGATCCAATTTCGGTTTCTGGAAGATGCAGATTGAAGATTATCTGTACCAAAAAGATCTTCGCGAACCTCTGTTAGGGGTGAAGCTAGATACCATGACCACGGAGCAGTGGAAGCTCGAGGATCGACAAGCCTTGGGGCTGATCCAGTTGACGCTATCCAGAAACGTGGTGTTCAACATTATCAAGGAGAAGACAACGTCAGGTCTGTTTAAGACGCTGTCGAATATGTACGAAAAATCGTCGGCTATGAACAAGGTGTATTTGATGCGGAGATTGTTGTGAGTCCTTGTGAGAACTGCGTTACGAGCAAACAGAAACGAGTTAGCTTCACAAAGACTGTTAGAGAATTGAAGAAAAGTACTGGAAGCGTCGCTGAAACTCCAGAGGAAGTTGCGCCGGCCGGAAGCGTCGCTGAAACTCCAGAGGAAGTTGCGTCGGCCGGAAGCGTCGCTGAAACTCCAGAGGGGGTTGCGTCGGTCGGAAGCGTCGCTGAAACTCTAGAGGGGGTTGTGTCGGTCGGAAGCGTCGCTAAAACTCCAGAGGAGGTTGCGTCAGCCGGAAGTGTCGCTGAAACTCCAGAGGGGGGTTGGTCGGCCAGAAGCAGCGTCGCTGAAACTCTAGAGGGGGTTGCGTCGGCCAGAAGCGTCGCTAAAACTCCAGAGGAGGTTGTGCGGCCGAAAGCGTCACTGAAACTCCAAAGGGGGGTTGCGTCGGCCAGAAGCAGTGTTGCTGAAACTCTAGAGGGGGTTGTGTCGGCCGGAAGCGTCGCTAAAACTCCAGAGGATGTTGCGTCGGCCGAAAGCGCTGCTAAAACTCTAGAGGGGGTTGCGTCGGCCGAAAGCGTCGCTAAAACTCTAGAGGAGGTTGCATCGGCCGGAAGCGTCGCTGAAACTTCAGAGGGGGGTTGCGTCGGCCAGAAGCAGCGTCACTGAAACTCTAGAGGGGATTGCGTCGGCCAGAAGCGTCGCTGAAACTCCAGAGGAGGTTATGTCGGCCGGAAGCATCGCTGAAAGTCCAGAGGGGGTTGTGTCGGTTGGAAGCGTCGCTGAAAGTCCAGAGGGGGTTGCGTCGGTCGGAAGCGTCGCTGAAACACCAGAGGTGAAGCAAGTGGGAGTTGATGTTGAGTTGCTGAAAGATTCACAGAGTGATGTTGTAGCAGATACTCATTAAACTCTTGAGACTCTTGCTGAGAAACCAGAGGTGAAGCAAGTGGGAGTTGAGGTTGAGTTGCTCAAAGATTCACAGAGTGATGTTGTAGCGGATACTCATGAAACTCCTGAGACTCTTGCTGAGAAACCAGAGGTGAAGCAAGTGGGAGTTGAGGTTGAGTTGCTCAAAGATTCACAGAGTGATGTTGTAGCGGATACTCATGAAACTCCTGAGACTCTTGCTGAGAAACCAGAGGTGAAGCAAGTGGGAGTTGAGGTTGAGTTGGTCAAAGATTCTCAGAGTGATGTTGTAGCGGATACTCAAAAAACTCCTGAGACTCTTGCTGAGAAACTAGAGGTGAAGCAAGTGGGAGTTGAGGTTGAGTTGCTGAAAGACTCACATAGTTATGTTGCAGCAGATACTCAAGAAACTCCTGAGACTCATGCTGTTGACGAGGAACCCGGTCTATCATTCAAAACATAGAAGGCGATACCATTTCACTCGGAGGTTAGTTGAAGATGGTGACGTGTTTGGAGAAGATAGAGGGCGCAAAGAATCGAGCAAACATGTTGACAAAATGTGTTGATGTTGGAATATTGAGGTTGTGCAAAACCTCAATTTGTATGGTGTAGTGAAGATGCTCATGGTCGTTTAAGAGTGAAATTCTTGGTTGACTAGATCAGTCTCCAAGTGGGAGAATTGTTAGGCTATGGAGCCTGATGCTTATTTATAGCTTGGTCAACGGTTATATTCGGTAAAGCTATATTTGGTAAAACTATATATAGTAAAGCTATATATGGTAAAGCTATATCCGGTAAAGCTATATATGGTAAATAGCTATATATAGTAGATGGCTAAATCTGGTAAAGTTATATATAGTAAACTAAACCATATATATATCTGGTCTGGTAGTGCTTTGAAGAGGTACTTTTCTATTCTCTGTACTCTCTCTTGTTGTACATACCTGAAGTCATCAATAAAAAGAAAAATCCTTTTAGCCAGAGTTCTCCTTGCAATTTTCACTATCCCATTCTTTGTGTTCATCTAGATCGAGCGTGTGCGTTGTTGTGCGATCCTAACAGATACTTGGTGTCAATGTTGGGATTTGAGCTAGAGGTTAAATGATTGGCTCCAGAAGTCATCTTATAATCATTATGACAAGCGGAGGCTATTTTGTACGAGTAGAACGTCGGAGTGGAACTGATGTATCAGGTGGGATAAGGTTAGAACTAGTGGGTGAATCTGGAGAAGGAACAGAAGGCAGAGGAGACCACGAAGTAGTAGGTTAAGGAATAAAAGGTGGGGGAGGACTAGAATGGATGTTTGAGTAGGATGAATCATGAAGTGGTAAAATGGGAGTTGAAGGAGCTGATGTCAGAATTTGTGAATATGATGAAAAATGAAAATCATCTTCACAAAATTTAACATCATGACTGATAAAGAATTTTTTAGATTGCATGTCATACAACTTGTAACCTTTGTTACCACAAGGATATCCTACGAAAACACAAGGAGTTGCCTGAGTTTCAAATTTTTCCTTATGGTGTACTACAGTTGCATAACACTTACAACCAAAAACTTTGGTGAAATGTAGGTGGTCGTTTGTAGAGTGCATCAAAGGGTGTCTTGTTAGATAACAATGTTGATGGTGTTCTATTTATAAGATAAACAACAGTTAAAATTCACTCTCCCCAAAAATTAAGTGGAACCTGTGACTGAAAGAGAAGAGACCTAGCTACATTTAGGATATGACGATGCTTGCGTTCCACGACAACATTTTGTTGTAAAGTATAGACACAAGTCGCTGAAACACCACATGAAGTAAAAAATGGTTGCAAAGATAGGAACTCGGTCCCATTGCGTGATCTAACTATCTTGAAAGTAGTATGAAATTGAGTTTGAACGAATTTAAAAAAGTTCATTAACAAATGATGTACTTCTGATTTATGTTGCATAAGAAAAACCCAAGTACATCGAGTAAAATCATCAACAATAGTGAGAAAAAAATGCAGAGTTGAAATTTTATGTGGTCCCCAAACATCATAATGTAACATATCGAAGGCAAAATGGGTTGTTATTGAGCTTCTTAGGAAAGACAACCTAGTTTGTTTTGCTAATGGGAAAATACTACAGTTATAAGAAAAAATATCATTATTAAGATGCAACTGCTGAGCTAGAAATTTAAAACGAGAAAAAGAAGGATGACCTAGGCGTAAATGCCATAAATTAGATGACTGAGATACTTGGTGAGCTGAAGATTTGATTGGAGATGGTGAAATATGATAGAGACCTCTGAATTGTTTACCTGAGCCAATCATCCTCCCCGTAGCCAAGTCTTGCACAACACAAGAATCAGGATAGAAGGTGGCATAACATTTCAAGTCATTGGTAAGTTTGCTGATCCACATTATGTTTAAATTGAATGAAGGCACACATAAAACAATGTTTAATTTAAGTTCAGAATTAAAGAAAACATTGCCACTATGTGACACATGTACTGTCCTTCCATTAGGAAAATTTATTATGGATATGGTGGAACTCTTTGGTTCAATCATAATAGAAGCTTTGGATACTATATGATCCGTAGCTCCACTATCGAGAATCCATGGATTAGAACTTTTAGAGTTAATAGATAATGCAGATACTGGAAACAAACCAGCAACCTTGATGTTATTGTCAGAATTACCAGAAGGACGATGATTGAGTGCAGATAAGGCTTGTGCTAACTATTGTAATTGTTCATAAAAAAATTTAGAATGTAATTAGGTGACTGTTCTTCTGTATTCAATAGAGAAACATTGACCATATTTGTAGATGAATGATATCCACGATTGTTGCGTTGATTGACTTGTACTGCCCTTCTATAATTATTTTTCTATCGACATTGAACTTCTGTGTCCCCTTCTATCAAAAAATTTACAGTGACGCTTAAGGATTCAACACTCATCAATTGTATAACCACTTTTATTACAGTGTTCACATGATTTGTCCTTGGTGAATTTTTAATATGTTGTTTTCTTCTGCACTGTTGATGCAATCGAGAAATTCTCAGTAGGTTTAGAAGTTACCTGACGCTACATCTTTCTTGTACAAGTAATGAATAGGCTTGCCTCACATTAGGTAATGGAGTCAAATCAATATGTTAGATCTCACCGTTTTTTAAGACTCATTGAGTCCCATGAGTAGTTGCATCAACTTGTCTTCTTCGCATTGATCAACATGTATTTGGCATTGATTACAGGTAAATGGCGTGCAGTGTTAAAATATCCTCACTAGCCCAATAGAGTCAAGCCCAATAATTGTACGAGCCCATTGTATATTTATTTTAGTAGAGATTTTAGGAGAGATACTATAGGAAAGATAGTAGATATTTTAGAAAAGAGATCTCGATATTTTAGGAAAAAGATTTACATTTGTTAGGTTTAGATTTCATAGTCGACCCTACATCCCAAGAAATCACAAGCAATATAAAGTAGTAGTATTCTACAAAGTGTCTTGTATTCTCTTCTCGATTGGTCTTAATAAAGAGTGCGAGTGTTTCCCATAGAGAGTTGTGTTCAACAATTTGGTATCAGAGCGAGATTAGTATAGGTTGTCTAATCTCTTGGAATTCTTAGTATGCTCTATGGCTGCAGCCCTGCTTGATCTTCTACATCTGAAACGATTTCTTGAGATTATTAATGAGTGAGTTTCTTTGTGTCATGAGTAGTCAGTGACTCTCCAAATCTTGTGTCGAAAAGGCTTGTTTGGTATTATTAAGGTATTGTCAACATGACAAGTGACTTCCAAATCGTAGGAGGAATCAAGAAACTGAACAACAACTACTACAATACATGGGAAACATACATGATGTCCTATTTACAAGGACAGGATCTTTGGGAGATCATTGGCGGGAGTGAAACTATGTCTTCAGTAGAGGATTCTAATGACGCCTTGCGCAAATGGAGAATCAAAGCAGGCAAAGCAATGTTTGCCTTGAAGACCACAATCGAAGAAGAGATGTTAGAACATATTTGGGATGACAAGACACCACAAGAAGCATGGGACACGTTCGTGATGTTGTTCTCCAAGAAGAACAATATGAGGCTACAACTTCTAAAGAACTAGCTAGTGTCAATTTCACAACGTGACATGACGATTACTCAGTACTTCCACAAAGTCAAGACGATTTGCCAAGAGATTACTAAACTAGAACCGAAGTCTGTAATTGGAGAAGATCAAATGAAGAGAATCATTATCCATGGGTTGCGATCAGAATATAGAAGCTTCATTATTGCTGTGCAAGGATGACCCACTCAACCATCACTTGTAGAGTTTGAAATTTTTTTAGCCAGCCATGAAACCATGGCTAAACAAACAGGAGGCATCACAGAAAAAACACTCTACACAAGTGAAAGTCGGGAAAATAATAAATCATCTACCAAACGTGGATACAAAAATTGTGACAAAAGAAGAAGTCATCAAGGAACTCCACAACCTAAGAGAGCTCAGAAGAATGACAACAGAAGTTCTCAAGGAAAGAGATTTGAAGGTAATTGCTATAATCGCGGGAAGAAGGGCCACATGTCTAAAGACAGTTGGTCCAAGAAAAAATCTGTTGAAAACAATGTGGCATCCTCCAACATGGAGATGGAGGAGGAATGGGATATAGAGGTACTATATGTCATAGAAGAAGACGAGCTAGCTTTAATGGTGACGATGGGAGACCATATCAATGATGAGAATGACTGGATCGTTGATTTAGGATGCTCAAACCATATGACTTGCGATCAGAGTAAATTGCAAGACAAGAAAGAGTACAAAGGAAGTCATATGGTACGCACAACAAATAACGCACAGTTGTCAATTGCTCAGATCGGCAATAGGACGATCATGCCTGGCAATAAATCTGATACTGTATCACTACATAATGTTTATCATGTACCGGGTATAAAGAAGAACTTGTTGTAAGTGCGACAACTAACAATATCAGGAAACTACGTCTTGTTTGGGCCAGAAGGTGAAAGAGTCCATCAAGATGTTAAGATAATAGAAAAGCTGACAATAGAAAAATGAAGAGTGGAGTGTGTTTACGTTCTATCTATAGAGTCTGCCTATGTTCACAAGACCCGAAAGAATGAGACGACAGATCTATGGCATGCAAGATTGGGACATGTTAGCTACAATAAGTTGAAGCTGATTATGGAGAAATCCATGCTCAAAGGTCTACCTCAACTTGAAGTCAAAATAGACGTTGTTTGTGCTGGATGTCAATATGGTAAAACTCATCAATAACCATACAAAGAGTCAAGTTTCAAAGCAAAGAAACAATTAGAGTTAATTTACTTTGATTTGTTTGGTCCAATCAAACAAGCATCGATTAGTGGAATGCGGTATATGGTGACGTTTATTGACAACTACTCAAGATATGTGTGGACTTTCTTTATGGAAGAAAAATTTGACACGTTCTCAAAGTTTCAAGAATTCAAGATGATCACGAAGGAGAAGTAGGAGTGAAGATTCGTTGTCTACATTTAGACAATTGCGGAGAATACACGTCAGATGAGTTTAATCAATATTTACATGAGTGTGGGATACGACGCCAGTTTACATGTGCTAACGCGCCACAACAAAATTGTGTAGCAGAAAGAAAGAATTGACACCTTGCAGAAATCTGTCGAAGCATATTACACGCAAAGAATGTTCCAGTTAGATTTTGGGTTGAAGCTATGCGAACTGTTGCCCATGTGATCAACAAGCTTCCCCAACCAAAGCTAGGATTCCTCTGACAATTTGAGATACTATGTCACATGAAACCTACCGTTAGTTAATTCCAAGTATTTAATTGTGTTTGCTATGTATTTGAGCCTGACCATCTATGTAGCAAGTTTGACGAGAAAGCAGTCAAATGTATATTTGTTGGATACGACAATCAAAGGAAAGGATGGAAGTGCTGTGATCCAACAAGTGGAAAATATTATACATCATGAGATGTAGTTTTCGATGAAGCATCTTCATGGTGGTCTTCGGAGAAGAAAGTCTTACCAGATTCAAACATCGAAGAAATTTTACAACAGATGATGGGGAAGCAAACTACGCAAATTCAATCAAATGTTGATGTTCCTGAAGATCCAAGTGACATTGATATTAACAAGCAAGAGGTGACTAAATCAATCGAATCTGATTAAAGTCAAACGAGACATCAACAACTTACACGATCAAATAGAATCCGAAGGCCAAATCCTAAGTATGTAAACGCAGCTATTGTAGAATATAGAGTTTACGAACCAGAGACATATGAAGAGGCATCACAAAACTGGTTTGACAAAAAGCAATGGAGGAAGAAATTATAGCCCTGGAGCTGTAAAAACCGGGTTGACTCGATGACTAGAAAAGGAAGGTAAATTTTTCTCGCTAAATAAAACCATTAAAATTTAAAACATAATTTAAATTATACCAAAAAAGTGCACGCACATTAATAATTTAAAATACGACGTAATGGTTAAAACATAAAATAAGGAATAGACTCAAAACATTTTAAAACAAAAGGGTTGAAGACGACGGGTGAGGTTTGTCTATGGCACCTGCTCTAGAGTTCGCTCCCGATCTCGACTAGCTCCTTATCACCTGAAAAAAAAATGGAGAATAAGGAATGAGTACAAGACTCAGTAAGTAGCCTACTTGTAGGCTCTTAATCGTGTCCTTAACATGCTAAGGTACCATATTCTTTGTTCTTGTTGTAAGTACATAGGCCCTCTAATTCTTGTTCTTGACTCGGGGTTCTTATCTTGATCTTTCTTGAGGACCTTGGTCCTTGAATTCTAAAACCTTGGTTATCCTTTAAGAGCTTTAGTACCATGTTCTTGGTTCTTGATTCTTATCCTTAGAACTAGGATATTGATATGTTATAGTCCGTGATCTTTCTCTTTTTCGTGGTACTTTCTAGGTTCTTGTTCTATTCTTGGTTCTTTCTTTAAGACACTCCCCCTAGGATTTACGACACTAGACATGCACCTGACAATCCTGTGTCCAAGGCTTCTCTATTCTCGGTTCGTTCTCTAAGACACTCCCCCTAGGATTTACGGCACTAGACATGCACCTGACAATCCTGTGTCCAAGGCTTCATGTGTTCCAAGCAACACAGCCTTAACCTATGTCTAAGGCTTCATGCATAAGAAAGCGATGTAGACTTACCGCATCTTATGGCTTGCCCTTCGATACGGTCTGCTTAACCTATGCCCAAGGCTTCAAGCATTTCAAGCGGCATAGTTTGGAAACCTACATCCAAGGCTTCTTACGTTCCAAGCGATGTAGGCTTAATACTGCATCAAGGGCTGGCCCTATAATATGCTCAAAATGAAAATTTCATTGGCAGCGGAGTTCATCTAGTGGGTTATTCTAATGTTACCTAATCACCGAGCAATTTGATCGGTTTAGGATCTTAACTCGCGGTTCTTTGAGTTTTTCTTTCATCTAACCCTAGTTCATACTTTTTTTTAGGATTCATATTGAAATCCAAGTGATTCCTACAAGTATTTCTTAACAAAAAGTCCAAGGTGGCTACTTACCTCACTGTCGATGTTCGTGACCTCCATTCTTGAGCTTTCAGTATCCTAATTACCTCAAATGTCTTTCCACAGGCTCCTTATTGTGTATACTCTCTAGAACCATAAAGTTTTTCATGAGAACCGGTCTGGAAAGGGCTTAAAATTGAGAAAACTCGTGGGAAGGTCAAGTTTTAGGTTGACATGGCCGGTTCAACTAAACCGGCCACGTCATCTTCTTCTTCCTCCAGACAGGAAGAAGACGGGGCCAATATATAACGTCGTAGTCTGAAACTCGCCCTCCCCAGCTTCGATAGCCATTTCTCCCCTCAATTCCTTCATGAAACTTAAAGAGGGTGTTACAAGGAAGAGTTAGGGATTGATTTCATACCTTTTCATGTATCATAGCCTAAGATATTTGCTTCCAAAGTTCATCAAAAATATGATTTCTCGCCGGAGTAAAAATAGAGGATTTCTTATTGGGTAGCCGATTCTAGGAATTTTTAAGGCTCGATCTCTTCACAAATCCTCTTCCTTATCGTTTCCTCAAGCTAAAGGAATTGGTTTGGAGGAACGAATTTAAGTGTGGGACCTTAATTTTGAGAAATCACTCTCGGTCTGCAAGTTACCCGACACCTCCAATTTTTGATCTCTTAGATATCTTGTTCTACGACGTTTCAGCTCTTGAATCCTTCATCAAAGTTACTCATCTTCTTCCTCTGAAGCTAAATGAATCCTTGATTTGAAAGAAAAGAGGACGTAGATAGGAATTCGACACTTACCCCCAAATTGAACTCGAAACGAATTTTCTTCAATTGGGAATGTTCCTAAGGTTATTTCTCTTCGTGGTCTTCTACATAAACATTCCTTGGAGGTGCAGAAGCTTATTGGGATCGTCCTTGATCGAAGAATATTTGTGTATCTTCGGATTGGGATTTTGAGTTTTCCTTGAAGCTCTTTAATGGCGGATTGGATTGGGGGAATTGTTTCCAGGAACTTTTAGGACTCTATTCCTTCATAGCAAGTGTGGGTAATCTTGTTTAGAAGCTATAGGAACAAGTTTGGAGAGGAATGGTGGAGAATTACTCTGGAATTTGGAAGAAACTCGAGAGTAGGTGACCTAAAATCTACACACTTATTGCCAACGACTGGGAGCTCGACCTTGCTCGATTATTGTTCCAAACGATTGCCCCAACTTCAAAATTTATAGGGGAAACTTAAACCAAATTGAGAGCTCCAGAATCGTCGTGAATTGTCGGTTGGATTTTTTAAAAAATTCATCGAAAATATCTACTCCGATCAGAGCCTCATCGACCTTGATTTTAAATCCTAGCCGTTGGATGTGATGATCCGTGAGTGTTCTAAAATATATCCAAGTTTGGAGGTGATCCAACAGCTGAGAGTCGAGATTCTAAGAATTTTGTGCAGAAGGCACTGTGAAGGTTTTGGTTCTTAACTTCAAGGGTATTTTGGTAATTTGCCACTTTCTGAATATTTTATTATTATTTTCTAAAAAAATCCATAATATTCCTAAAAAAATGTCATCTCTTGTTGGTCATTTTTCCCTTCTTGAACATCTTGAAATTCGTTCTAGATAAGGAACTAAAAATCCAGAAAGATCCTTGATAATTGGAAAAATGACCTTTTCGTCCTTTACGCTTACACTTTCATTCCCGATCCTGCTCCAAAGGTCTTTAGTCCTTAAGATTACTTCTTATGGTATAGAAATGACTTGCTAAGACCCTTTCCTTGCTTAATCCTCTGAATTTCCTCCCTTGGATCCTTTTGATCTTGCATAGGTGGCTTTCCTTCATTTTTGGGTGTTACATATGATTTACTAGTTGTAGAAATATGTTTTTTTTCTCACGAAACTAGTTCTTGGAGAAAGCTTGCGGAAGGCGAGATAACACTCAGGGTTGGAACAGGAGAAGTTTTCTCAGCAAGACTAGTAGGAAATTTGAAGTTGTTTTTTTGGAGATAGATTCATTATATTAGATAATGTACTTTTTGTTCCAGGAATAAAAAGAAATCTAATATCTATCTCTTGTTTATTAGAAAAATTGTATAAAGTATCTTTTGAAATCAATGCCGTGTGCATTTGCGAAAGAGGTATTCATATTTGTTCTACAAAACTAGAAAACAATTTATATATGTTAAAACTGAGTTAAACAAAAGCTATTTTAAATACCGTGATGTTTAAAACAGCTGAAACTGAAAATAAATGACAAAAGATTTCTCCTAATACCTATCTTTGGCACTTATGACTAGGCCACATTAATCTCAATGGGATTGGGAGATTGGCTAAATGGGGACTTCTAAATGAGTTAGAAGACAACTCTTTACCTCCATGTGAGTCCTGTCTTGAGGGTAAAATGACTAAACGACCATTTTTTGAAAAAGGTTATAGAGTCCAAGAAAGCTTAGAACTCGTGCATATAGATCTATGTGGTCCAATGAATGTCAAAGCACGATGATGGTATGAATATTTCATCAGTTTTATTGATGATTATTCAAGGTATGACTATCTTTACCTAATGCACTACAAGTTCGAAGCTCTTGAAAAGTTTAGAGAGTATTAGGTTGAGGTTTGGAATCTATTAGGAAAAAACTATTAAAACACTTCGATCGGAGTGTATATGGACTTAAGATTCCAGGACTATATGATAGAACATGGAATAACGTCTCAACTCTCAACCCCTGGTATACCCAAACAGAATGGTGTATCGGAAAGGAGAAATAGAATTCTATTAGACATGGTTCAGTCTATGATGAGTTTCGCTCGATTACTTGATTCGTTTTGGGGATATGCAGTGGAGACTGCTGCATCCATTTTGAACATGGTTCCTTCTAAGAGTGTTTCAAAAACACCTTATGAGTTATGGAGAGGGCATAAAGGTAGTTTACGTCACTTCAGGATTTGGGGATGCCCAGCACATGTCTTGGTGCAAAACCCCAAGAAATTAAAACGTCGTTCAAAATTATGCCTATTCGTAGGATACCCCAAAGAGACGAAAGGTGGTCTGTTTTATGAACATCAAGAAAATAGAGTGTTTGTATTAACAAATGCTACATTCTTAGAGGAAGACCACGTAAGAAATCATCAACCTCGCAGCAAACTAGTATTGAGTGAGATTTCTAAAGAAGCAACTAATAAAACAAAAGGAGTTGTTGATTAGGCTGGTTCTTCAACAAGAGTTGTTAATGGAGCTCGTACTTCTGGTCAATCACATCCTTCTCAAGAGTTGAGAATGCCTCGATGTAGTGGGAGTGTTATAACTCAACCCGATCGTTACTTGGGTTTGGCAGTAACACAGGTCATCATACCTGATGATGATGTTGAGGATCCATTAACATATAAACAGGTAATGAATGAATAAGATAGAGATCAGTGGACCAAAGCCATGAATCTTGAAATGGAGTCAATGTACTTCAATTCAGTTTGGGAACTTGTAGATCAACCAGATGGGGTAAAACCTATTGGTCCAAATGGATCTACAAGAGGAAACGAGACCAAGCTAGTAAGGTACAGACCTTTAAAGCGCGCCTTGTAGCAAAGGGTTATATCTAAAGAGAGGGGGTGGACTATGAAAAAACCTTCTCTCCTTTACAAGAAGATAGTTAACTCTACAGTAGTTTTCTTAGTGTTGTACGTTTAAGCATTGACTAACAACACCATTCCAAATGAAAGATTTGGAAGAGGCTTAGTTTGTTCTTGGAATCCAAATTGTTCGGAATCGTAAAAACAAAACACTAACATTGTCTCAGGCATCCCACATCGACAAAATGTTGGTTTGATATAAGATGCAAGACTCCAAGAAAGGATTATTACCTTTCATGATAGAGTTCATTTGTTAAAGGAACAAAGTCCTAAGACACCTCAAGAAGTTGAGAATATGAGACATATTCCCTATGCATCAGCAGTCGGTAGTTTGATGTATGGCCATGATATGTACCCGACCAAACATTGCTATGCTATGGAAATTGTCAGCAGATAACACTCCAATTCGGGACATATTGATTGGACTGCCGTTAAAAATATCCTCAAATTGCTTAGGAGAACGAGGGACTATATTCTAATGTACGGCGCTAAGGATCTGATCCTTTAAGGGTACACTGACTCAGATCTTCCGATCGATATAGATTCGACGAAATCGACATCTGGATCTGTTTTCACTATGAACGGAGGAGCAATAATATGGAGAAGCATAAACCAAGGTTGGATTGTTGATTCCACCACGAGGCTGAGTATATTGTTGCTTGTAAAGCAGCGAAAGAATCAGTATGGCTTAGGAAGTTCTTAACTGATTTGGAAGTCATTCCAAATATGCATCTGTCTGTCACTCTTTATTATGATAACAGTGGAGCGGTTGCAAATTCTAAAGAACCAAGAAGCCATAAGCGAAGAAAACATATTGAACGCAAATATAATCTCATAAGGGAGATTGTGCAACAAGGAGATTTGATCGTCACATAGATAGCTTCAGAACAACATTGCTGATCAATTTACAAAGCCCCTCACAGCTAAACTGTTTGAAGGGTACCTAGTGAGTCTAGGACTATGATTTATGTAATCTAGGGCAAGTGGGAGAAAAGGCATGGGTATGTGATGCCCTAGTTTGTTGTATTTATGTCTTTCTATCTACTCAACATTATGAAACCCCACTAGAGTTTTAGTCCAAGTGGGAGTATGTTGGGTTTTATGTCCTAAAATTCATAGTTTGGAAACAAAAACATATTCTATTTTCAATAAAGTTATTATTGATGTTTATTCAGTAAAGATCGTTATTCAATAAAGTGAATTTTACAATCATTATCTAAATCCAATAAACTATGAATACTCTTGCTATAGTATGATTACTTGAATTATATGTAGAGACATAAGTGTGGATCAAGTTCAAGTATATAGTCAAAATGATCTATAGTACAGGGATAAGGCTGAGTACCTTATCCTGGGATACTATGGATGCAACCCACTTTTGTATATGATATAAACAATGTGATCACTAAATTGTATATGTGGAGACATATGAGTGGGGGCGTCCTCTACAGCGAGTATTACATAAGATCGGACCATAAAGAAAACCAATCTCACTTTATAATGTTGTTTTCTGTTGAGACTGATTTTTTCATTGAATGACCTAGGTAATTCGATCTTAATCCTGAGCTAACAATGAACTCCTGTTTACTAGGAATTATCCTCAGATTTGCATGGGTGAGAGTGGCCCAAGTTCGCCGACTCAATAAGCCTCCCATTTCAAGGGTAAGACTGGGTGAATAGCTTGGGACATAGGGTGTAAGATGGAATTCACTCCTGCCCGCTTTTAAGGATAGAAGAGAGGTTGTTCCCAAGTGCTGACCCTAGGTCTTGAACAAGGGGCACCACCCTCTCATTGGCCCGAGAGGGATTCGGTTTGGTTGTTTGACCACAAACCAATTGTTCATTAGAGGATTAGTGGGACTTAAGGAACAAGAAGTAACTTTAGGGGTAAAATGGTAAATTGACCCAGCTCTAGTTACGAACAACCTGTGAAGGATCGACTTACTAATCATGGTTATATCAAATGGACATAAATATATCTATAGTGAGGGGAGTGCAACTACTAGGCTATAGTGGAGCATCCTAGTAGTTAACGAATGTTGGTTAACAATGTTAATGAGTTTAGTCGGTTAATCTCGGATCGTTGGAGCCCATGATCTGTAGGTCCATTAGGTCCCTCTGCTAGCTCATATCGGACTAAACCTTAGAACAGTGTGACGAATGAGCTCGAAGTGTTTGAATTCAAATTAGGGAATATATGCTAAATATATACAATATATTTAACCACATTTTGTTTTAATTATGAATTAAACAAAAAAGGGTGAATTTGAGATATTTAAATAAGATTTAAATATTTAATTATGAATAGAGATTCATAATCAATATTTGCCGGAATTGATTGGGATTAGCATTTGATTTAATGTTAAATATTAATTAAATTGTTTAATTAATCATTTAATATTATTTTGATTTGAAATTAATTATTTAAATTAATTGTTGAATTAAAATAAAGAACGTCAAAATGTTTACTTCACTTCATCGAAAAATTCATGTGGATTGAGTTAGTGGAATATTGAGTGTCAATATGGTTTAATCAACTTGCATGTTTGCCACATAATCGCGCAAATTTGAGTGTCAAAGTTTAGTAATCTCAAATTTGCATGAACAATCAAATATTACCCTATAAATAGAGTGATCAAGGTACATGAAAATTCTTCGTGAAAAACTTTGAGGAATTCTCTCAAAACTCTCTCTTTACATATACTAAATTCCTTTCATATTTAGTCACTCACTGGATTCCACAATTCCGTTCTAAGGCCGGAGAATAGTAGGAAAGACACTAGTGGTGGTTTGAAACCGGTTCGTGAGGAAAAAGGAATTTAAACTACAAAAGGTTAGTATTCAAACTCATTGAGTTTTAATGTTTTAGAACATGCTAGTTAATTTATTATAATTGATGTACTTAGAGTGCCTAAGATCCTTTAGAATGGTAATTAAGGAGAAAACATAGAAAATGCAATCGTCTACTTTGTGTTTAACACAACTTTGTTTTTCCATCTCCACCAAAAATAGCAAATAAAAAGGAACTGATTTTTATAACTATGCAATAAATATGAATATCCAACCTCAAAACATTCATAGGAATTAATTTGAATTGATATTTATAACTATGCAATAAATATGAATATCCAACCTCAAAACATTCATAGGAATTAATTTTTGTAGTGGATATCAACCTTAAATCAACTTCTAAAACTGCATTAGCAGCTTGTTCAAAACAAGTATTTTTTTTTATTTTTAATTTTATTTTGCTATATAATGAACCGAAATCTAAATGATTAAACATCAACAAAACAAATTTTAGTATTTTAAAAAAATGAAGACTCTAAACAACTTGGATATTATCTTATTCTTTGCTTTGGAATCAAATATTATTATTCACATCATTTGCACGATCCAACGGACAAGCTGTATTATCTTATTCTTTGCTTGGGTATTATCTTATTCTTTGCTTTGGAATCAAATTGGCATTGACCAGAAGGCAAATGGAAGTTACTATTTACAATTATCAAACAAACTCAGTTTTAAATGCTCATTGCAAGTCAAATAGATGACGATTTGAATGAACGCATTTTGGACAAGCGAGCCCAATTCCACTAGAGATTCGAAATGAACTTTTGGCATACAACTTTGTATTGGTGCAATTTTAGCAGTTTGAATGGACATGCTTCGTTTGAGATATTTTGGCCAGAGAACTCGCATTGGCTTTCTAAACGATGCAACGTTAAAAACTGCTTTTGGACAACATTTAATGATGGATTTTACTTAAAAAAATCTTCATTCAGGGAAGTTTGAATTGATACAAAACCTTCATTTTTTTGTCCTTTTATGTTTGCTTGCTTTCACATGTAATACTTATACAGAGAGTTGTAGGGTTTCATTATAGACTTAAGATGTTCTATATTTAAGCCTAATAAAAGTGGGAGGAATCTTTTGGGAATTTATAGTTCTTTGGATGTTGATAATTTGGTTGGGTTCCAAGTTTCTGCTTGTATCGACCCATGTGCAAACTTTCAAACTCTTGATTTGGCCGTTAATGGCCCTAATATTTCCCTAAAAATATTGTAAGGTTATTTACTTCTTGCTTCTAAGAGTAAAAACTATCTCCACAAACAAACATGAGTCCTTCCGGCATGTTTTCTCCACAAGCAATTTGGATCTTAGGCACTTTTAGAACATCAATTATTGTAAATAACTAGCATGTTCATAAGTATTAAAACTTAATGAGTTTAAATACTAACCTTTTGTAGTTCAAACTCCTTTTGCCTCACAAACCGGTTTCGAACCACCACTAGTGTCTTCTTCACTATCCTCCGGCCTTAGAACAGGATTGTGGAATTCGGTGATTGACTAAACTTGGGAGGGATTTTGTATATGTGAAAGAGAGTGTTTGTGAGAGGTTTTTCTCAAGGTTTTTCATCAAGATGAAGAATCCCTTCCAAGTATCATGATCTCTCTATTTAAAGAGTCAAGTTTGCATGTTCATGCAAACTTGAGATCACCAAATTTTGACACTTAAAATTCCACTCAAATGTTTGGGATTATGTGGCAAGCATGCATGTTTGAGTTAACCAAATTTTGACACTCAAAATTCCACTAAAACTTGTGGGGTTTATTTGGCAAACATGCAAGTTTGGTTAAACCAAATTTTGACACCTCAAAATTCCACTAACATGGATTTTTCCATTAGATGAAAGTCAACATTTTGACTTTCTTCATTTTAATTCAACAATTAATTTGAATAATGAATTTCAAATTAAAGTAACATTAAATGATTAATTAAACTATTTAATTAATATTTAATATTAATTCAAATATCAATCCCAATCAATTCCGACACATAATTGATTAAGATATTTAAATCTTATTTAAATATCTCAGATTCTCTCTTTTCGTTTAATTCGTAAATAAAACAAAATTGCGGTTAAAAATTTCGTATATATGTAACACATATTCCCTAATTTGAATTCGAACACTTCGAACTCACTCGTCACACTATTCTATGGTTTAGTCCGATATGAGCTAGCAGAGGGACATAATGGACCTAATGGACCTATAGATCATGGGCTCCAACGATCCAAGATTAACCGATTAAACTCATTAACCTGGTTAACCAACATTCGTTAACTACTAGGACACTCACTATAGCCTAGTAGTTGCACTCCCCTCACTATAAATATATTTCTGTCCATCTGATATAACCATGATTAGTAAGTCGATCCTTCACAGGTTGTTCGTAACTAGAGCAGGGTCAATTTACCGTTTTACCCCCGAAGTTACTTCTTGTTCCTTATGTCTCACTGATCCTCTAATGAACAATTGGTTTGTGGTCCAACTAGTAAACCGAATCCCTCTCAAGCCAATGAGAGGGTGGGGCCCCTTGTTCAAGACATGGAGTCAGTGCTTAAAGGAACTACCTTTCTTCTATCCCTAAAAGTGGGTAGGAGTGAATTCCATCTTGCACCCCACGTCCCCAGCCATTCACCCAGTCTTACCCCTGAAATGGGAGGCCTATTGAGTCGGCGAATTAGAGCCACTCTCACCCATGCAAATCTAAGGATAATTCCGAATAAACAGGAGTTCATGGTTAGCTCAAGATTAAAACTAAGTTACCTAGGTTATCGAATGAAAAGAAAATTAGTCTCAACAGTAAACGACATTATAAAGTGAGAGTGGTTTTCTTCATGGTCCGAATAAACAAGAGTTCATAGGCTTGAAGCATTCCATAGTCAAACTGTCGATGCCTTGTCACCATCAGGTATGTCCTACATAAGATAAGAAAAAAAAAATGGTCTTCACCGCATGTACCTTGATGTTGAATGTAATATAGTATTGAATATGATGAACTGTGAGTAGATTGTTGATTTTAGCATGATGATTGACCTAATATCATATTCATGTGTTTGTCCTACTATATGATTTTAATACTATGCAATATAATGTTAGTTATATTCGCGAACTATAGACCTACGAAAAAATTTCTTGGTTTTCAGAACCATGTGGCCTAGAGGACGTAGAAGAAAGACGAGAAAGGGGACGACCCCCTATTAGAGGTAGAGGAAGAGGTGGGGTTAAAGGGAACCAAACTCGGGAAAGTTTAATCACCAGGATAGGTACAGCTGCATCGCCCCAAGTTGTACTTCCCCAAGTTGTGCTACCTTCAGCAATACTAGTGGCTGGTATGGATCCCGAAATAAAAAAAACAATTTGAAGATGAGACACTAAGTGAAGCTTGGGAGAGATAAAAGGAGATGCTTAGAGAGTTTCCTCGCCATGGATTACCACATTGTATACAAATGAAGATTTTCTACAATGGATTGAATATTGCTACTAAAGAAGTTGTGGATGCTTCCGCTACTGGAGCTATTTTTTCAAAGACATACAATGAAGCATATGAGATTTTAGAGAGAATAGCATTTAACAATTGTCAATGGGCCAATGTGAGATGCAATCAAGAAAGAAGACCCGATGAGTACTTGAAGTTGATGTTTTGTCTTTTATCAACACTCAATTAGCTTCGGTGACTAATATCCTATGAAATCTAGCGTTGAGACAAGGCTCAATGACCAAAGCACCAGTCCATACAACTTCTGTAATGACCCAAATAGCAGTTGAATCTTATGTATATTGTGAAGAAGAACACACTTTTGATCAATGTCCAAGTAATCCGACCTTAATTTTCTATGTAGGGAATAATGCTAGTCAAGACAACCCAAAAAGTAATCCCTTCTCAAATACTTATAATCCAGTGTGGAGAAGTCATCCAAACTTCTCATGGAAGGGACAGGACTCATACAATCAACAAATGCAACCAAAAGTAAATTATCCTCTAGGATTTGGACTACAAAATCAAGTGGCATATGGTTCTCAGCAAGTCAACACCCAAGGGAAAGGAACTAGCCAAGCTCATATGGAACATCACTTGAGAGCCTAATAAAGGAATATATGGCTAAAAAAGATACTATGATACAAAGTCAGCAAGCATCCTTGCAAAATTTGGAAGTTCAAGTAGGTCAATTAACAAATGAGTTACGAAATAGACCTCTTGGTTAGCTGCGAGCAAACACTGAAACGCCAAAAAGAGAGGGCATGGACCAATGTCAAGCAATAGAATTGAGAAGTGGGAAAGAAATATCCAGTTGGGGAGAAAAAAAAAATTAAAGAACACGGCGATAGTCACTCTCAAGAAGCTACTGATGCACAATAGAGAAATGAGGAAGCTATTGTGTAGGAAGAGCACAACAAAAAGTATGCAGAAGCTGCTATACAGAAATAACACAACAAAAATTGTGAAGCCTCCTAAAACGCAAATAAAAGTAAGCAGTGGACAAGAAAGTAGAACGTATATTCCAGCACCTCCTTTTCCACAAAGAATAAAAAGACAGAAAGAGGAAGCCCACTTTGAGAAGTTCATAGATATATTTAAGGAAATTCATATAAGCATACCATTAGTGGAAGCTTTGAAGCAAGTGTGATATGATAAGGAATCAATACAAGGGGAATAAGATTCAGATTACCTTGTTAATCGATTGTCTCAAGGCAAGAACACTTGATTGAGATTCGAATCACTCCACAAGCAAGATCGATCATGTCTAGCTTGAATGATTCTTGTTGATCAAATATCTCAAACACTTGTTTGAGATTCGAATCACTCCACAAGCAAGATTGATCATGTCGAGCTTGAATGATTCTACATGCAACCTAAACTACATAGAATTGCAAATAGCCATTGGCTAAAGAAGAGCACAAATGCTTCTTTTACTATATTTTCCAAGTCTAATTAAAAATACAACATACATGGCTTTATATAGCCTCAAAATGAAACTATTGAAGGCATTCCAAGAGGTGTAACATTCATACTTAATGGTCATAATTAGCCAATAGGTAATTGTAACCTAAATGAAATAAAAAGTCTTAAAATACAATAACTCTAAATTACTCTA
>NW_019268597.1:410631-442310 GCF_002738365.1 Cucurbita moschata | reverse complement strand
CCTATATAGTCATCCCTTGAAGACTTACATGATTTGCACAACAAGTGGAGGCACCAAGATTATAAAGGGATGACTTGAAGGATTCTTGGGAGAAAAACAAATGTCATGATAAGAGAATGTTAATGAAATAAATTATGAAGCCAAGTCACAAAAGCAAAGGTAAAAGAAATGGTAATCATTCTATAAGTGTTTTGTGGAATACGATGGAAGTGAGAAATGTGTTATTTTTATTGTAAGATTTGGTTATAAGTGTAGGGTGAAATGTGGGAAAAGACTGAATTGAGGAAGAAATAGGAAGAATATGATATAAATCATGCCTTTGATGAATACTCTACCGACATAAATATATGTTGAAAAAAATTTGTTAAGGAGAAAAAAAACGGAGAGCGGAGAGAATGATTGCTCGAGGATGAGCAATCTCTTAAGTTTTGGGGTGTGATAACTCTCCAAAAGTAGAGTTATATCAAATCTTTTTGTAGTTAATTTTGCACTCATACTCACAATTTTCTCATTAATTGCTCCATTTCTTCTAAGTAGTATACATGAAATAGTCAATTGTGGTTTAATATGAAAAGAAGATTAATTTGGAAAAATCTTGCTTAATTGTACACTTAATTGAGTGGTAAATTCTAGAACATTTATGCTGAACCATGATGTTGTAGCAATACTGGAAATACATTGCTGATCGTGCTGAAACAATCCAGAACGCAAACTTTTTGGGGATGACATGGAAATTTTAATCTACATCACCATTCCACGTGTGTCATTGACTATCTGTGAATGTTTGCTGAATCCACCACACCTAAATGGGGGTGAGAGTTCTCTTATTTATAATCATTTACAGAATACAGAAATATGGTAAATTACAAATAATATGGAAATAGCAATAAAAGGAAAGAATAATAAATAAATACAATATATTTGCCTTTAATAAAAGGGCAAATATGGTAACCCGTAATGTAAGGCAAATATAGATATTTGCCTTATAATAAACGGTCAACTATCCTTAACACTCTCCCGCAAGCTGAGCGTCGGATTTGAACGAACGTGAAGCTTGGATCTAAAAAATTCAAAGAGAGGTCGAGAAATACTCTTTGTGAAGATGTCAGCAACTTGGAGATAAGAGGGTACATATTGTGTGCGAATTTTGCTAGCGATAACAAGTTCTCGAAGGAAATGATAATCTAGTTCAACATGTTTGGCCCGCATGTGAGAAACGGGATTAGAGCTCAAAAAATAGCACTTTTGTTGTCACATAAGAGTAAGGTCTGTGAAATAGGGATCTTGAGGTCATGCAAAAGATGCGCAACCCAAAGAAGTTCAGCAGCAGTTGTGGCAAGAGCACGATACTCAGATTCACAGCTGGAGCGTGAGACAGTAGGTTGCTTTTTGGCACTCCAAGAAACGAGATTGTTACCAAGATAAATAGAATAGCCGGATGTAGAACGACGAGTATCGGGACAACCAGCCTAGTCAGCATCCGAATAAGCGACTGGCGTACTAGGAACAGTGGATGGATGAAAGGTAAGACCAAAGTGGAGTGTTCCTTTGACATAGCGAAGAATACGTTTGACAGCAAGAAAGTGATCTGCAGTAGGGGCATGCAAGAATTGACTGACAGAATTGACAGCATAGGCAATATCTGGACGCGTAATAGTCAAGTACTGAAGGGCGCCAACAAGAGATCTGTAGAGAAGAGGATTAGAGAAAGGAGAACCATCAGCAGTCAGGTGTTGAGAAACAACCATGATAGTGTGAACTGGTTTGCTATCGAGCAACTGAGCACGAGTAAGAATATCTCGAGCATATTTTAACTGACTAATAAAGAGACCATTAGGAGTGGGTGAAGCTTCAAGACTAAGAAAGTAACTGAGAGAACCCAAATCTTTGGTAGCAAACTCAGAATGAAGCTTGCAAGTAAAGCTGTCAATAAGAGATGAGTTGTTGCCGGTAACAATAATGTCATCAACATAAAGAAGCAAATAGATAAGGTTAGATTGCTGATGAAAGACAAAAAAAGGGACGTGTCAGCGCGACTGCAAGAAAACCCAAGTGTGAGAAGAAATGAGCTAAAACGCTGGAACCAAGCACGAGGTGCTTGCTTTAAGCCATAGAGGGCTTTCTTTAATAGACAAACATGAGTGGGCAATCGAGGATCAATATACCCAGGAGTTTGTTTCATATGAACACATTTAGTAAGAGTTCCATTGAGAAAAGCATTCTTGACATCAAGTTGTCGAAGAGGCCATTTATTTGTGACTGCAATAAAAAGCACAACACGGACAGTGGTAGCTTTGACAACCGGACTGAAAGTGTCAGTGTAGTCAAGACCAGGAACCTGAGTATAACCTTTAGAAACTAGACGAGCCTTGAAACGCTCAACGGATCCATCAGGAAAATATTTAATACGAAACACCCATTTACAGCCCACGATGTTGGTGTTGGCAGGGCAAGGAACCAAAGTCCAAATATCATTTTGTTGTAACGCTTGAATTTCTTCAACCATGGCAGCCACCCTAGCAGGATTCTTAGCCGCAAATTTGAATCCTTTTGGCTCAGTGGATGCAAGAAGAGCAGAAAGAAGTCCAGATGAGCCCAAAATGCCAAAAATTTGCTGGATGACGAGTATTGAATATACCAGCTTTGGCTCGTGTGATCATAGGATGAGTGTCCAAAGAAGAGAAATCAACAGGAGGTTCAATAGAGGTCGAATTAGAAGTCTAGGGTGGCAAAGTGGAACCTGCAAGAGAAGTATCAACCTGCACAGACTCATCTACAAGGTCAGAACAAATATCACACGGGGATGAACTGGATCGAGAAATATGCGGTGATGAAGTGGTAGGGGGGATGAATCAATATGATGAAGATGTGGTTCCAAGAAATTTGAAATAGGAATAGAGGAAAGAGGTTTGGCCTGGGAGCTAGGGATAGCAGGAAAGTGAGTTTCATCAAATTTAGCATGGCAGGTGATATATAGCTTAGTGGTGGCGGGATCAAGACAGCGGAACCCTTTGTGAGAAGGACTATAACCCAACAAAATACAAGGAATGCTGCGGGGAGAAAGCTTGTTAGGCATATAATTACGCAAATAAGGATAAACACGACAACCAAAGGGATAAAAATTATCATAATGTGAAGTGTAGCCATAAAGGAGTTCAAAGGGTGACTTACCTCCAAGAAGTGGAGTAGGCAACCGGTTGATAATATAAGTTGCAGTGCTGAAGGCGTCAACCTAAAAACGAGGAGAAAGATGAGAGTGAAAGAGAAGGGCCAAGCCAGTCTCAGTCACAT
Organism: Cucurbita moschata; assembly: GCF_002738365.1. Classification (NCBI taxonomy): domain Eukaryota; kingdom Viridiplantae; phylum Streptophyta; class Magnoliopsida; order Cucurbitales; family Cucurbitaceae; genus Cucurbita; species Cucurbita moschata. The sequence continues at coordinate 439,019 of NW_019268597.1, read as the reverse complement.
GACGATGTTTTCTTTCAGCACGACCATTTTGAGCACGTGTATATGGACAAGAGAGTTGATGGGGGATGCCAGAATTACGTAAATGGGTTTTGAAACAAGTACTAGTAAATTCGGTACCACCATCGCTTTGAAATACCTTGATACGAGAAGAATATTGATTTTTCACAAATTTTTGAAATTGAAGAAAAATATAAAAAAAAATCTGATTTAAATTTTAAAGGGTAAAACCAAGTGAATCGAGAATAATCATCAATAAAAAAAACATAATAAAGAAAACCCGAATTTGATTTGACGGGAGAAGGACCCCAAAGATCACAATGAATAAGATCTAACACATGAGACGACCTACGTTCATTGCGGGAATAAGGCAATCGATGACTTTTCGCAAGCTGACAAGTATTACATAATGATGGAGAAGGCAATAAAGACGTAAGAGAAAGATGACCTTTTCTATTTAAAAAAGAAATAACAGAATGATTCACATGACCTAGATGAGCATGCCATAAATCATATGAAGCACTTAAAGATTTGTTTCTAAGGGCTGAAATAAAAGCAGAGTTGTCGCGCTCCAGCACATATAGCTCTCCATCTCTTTTACCGGTTGCCACCACCCTTCATGTTTGACGATTCTGGATAGTAATAAGATTATTAGTAAATTTAACGGAGAGAGGAAAATCATACATTAATTTACTTATGGAAAGAAGATTTTTAGTTAGGTGAGGGATAACCAAGACATCTAATAAGTGAATATTTGGAACAAGAGAAAGAGTACCGGTGTGAGTAATGGGTAGGGATGCACCGTTTCCTACGCTCACAGAGTCCTTACCCGTGTAATTTTTAGACTGATCCAAAATAGATGGGTCAGTAGTCATATGGGCCGAAGCTCTAGTGTCCAGAAACCAATCAGCAGCATCGGGTCTAGCAATAAAACATGACGTGTTAAAGGCTTCAGCAAGGTGAGCATGAGAAGAATCAGGTCGAACATACCGTTGGTTGCAGCGGTCAGCATAATGGCCCTCTTTGCAGCATATTTGGCAGTGAGGTGGTCGACGACCCTGACTTGAGTGGGTTCGTCTTTCACTAGAAGAGTTGTTTTGTGAGAATAAGAACGACCTCTCTGGTTGGTAAAGGAAGCAGGGTGGCTTCCATGGGTGCGACCACGATTAGTGGTTGTGAATGCTGTAGGAGTGGAGTCAGAGGACTCAAGGGAGCGCTGGAACAACTCAAAACTTTCAGCTTTAGAGACTAAATCTGCAAAACAGGGGATAGGGGTGAGAGCCATCTGAGCAGTAGAAAAAGCTAAAAATTCGGTGCCGAGTCCACGAAGGAACCAGTGCACTTTATCAATGTCCTCGACGGGTCTGCTAATGGCTTAAAGTTGGTCACAAATTTTTTTGAAGGCACGGGCATACTCAACAATAGGTTTGGTGCCACGTTTCATCAACTGCAAGTCATCCTTGAGTCTTATTTCACGAGCTTTCGACTGATGGCTGAACGTAGTTTCCAACGCAAGCCAAACATCACATGCAGTAGAGGGACCAACGACAATAGCCATGGCTTCCTCAGTGAGAGAGGAGAGCAGGTGACAGAGAATCGTTGATCGGCTGCTCTCCATGCTAAATATTTGGGGTTGAGTGTTGAGGAGGTTTCTGGTTCAAAGCGAGGTGGTGGAATCATATTTCCATCGACATAGCCCAGCATGTCTTGACTCTCAAGGAGAGGGAGAAGTTGGCTTTTCCAAAAAAGATAATTGGAGGAAGAAAGTTTGATGGTGATCATATGGATTAGAGTATTGAAAGGAATAAAATGATAAGAAGATTCAGAAGCCATAGAGAAGAAAGGATTAGGGTTGTTAAACCGAAAGGGCTCTGATACCATGTGAATGTTTGCTGAATCCACCACACCTAAATGGGGGTGAGAGTTCTCTTATTTATAATCATTTACAGAATACAGAAATATGGTAAATTACAAATAATATGGAAATAGCAATAAAAGGAAAGAATAATAAAACATCACAATTTGAGACCAATGCATAAGAGTAGGGGTAGTTGTATTTATTTTCTTAGAGTTAGAATAGAATAGGGTGTTTTTAATTTTAATGCTTAATTAATTCATTTAGTATTTCATTGTGTCGTTTTAAAGATATTTTTGAACACGTAAGTATATGGCAATGTTTTAAGATGATGTCTATGTTTTATAATGAAGTTTAAACGCTTATTTCTACAAAAAAAAAAAAAAAATGATTAAGTCATCATAACGGCAGCAACTTTAGGAAAGTAGAAATTTAAGGTCATTCTTGTGGGAAAGGAGGATATGCTCCCCTATATTAGAAGTTTATGTCACGTGGGCACAAATTCAATTAAGAATTAATGGATTAAGATTTAAACATGGTACTTTACATGTTTTTTAACCAAAAAATAATAATAATAATAATCCAGACTATGAGATTGTAATAAACGATTAAGCATTAAAAAAATTGGCTTTTGAAATTAAAGTATTAAACTTCTAATTAAACATTTATACTATAATTATTTTTCTTATAAGATGTTATTTATTTTATTTCATTGTATTTAATAAAAATTATCAATTCAATTAAATGTATACAAACCTATATTAACCTATAGTTTACGAAATTAAAATTATGCAAACTACTCTATGCATGTGTCATGGCCTCTTTAGTTTCGATGCCACCGTCATCGGTTACCTGTGAAAATAAGAGTAGCACATGGCTTGAATATTTTAAGAAATATTCCGTAACTGGCTCCGCTATTGGGGTTAGATGCAAGCACATGCAATCATAAGTGTGACATATCATAGCAGCCTATATTCCTAATGCAGCTATCTTAAGTTGGTTAATTGGATGTGCATTTAATGTTCTACACATAGTCCACATGTGCCAGTATGGACCCACTAGTCGGTTCACACACTTCTTGGGCCCCTTTCTTGTCGGTTGAAAATTCTCTAAGAATTCTTGATGTCAAAAACTCATTAGGAATAGCGACCGTCGTAGAATTATAATAAATAGAATGATTGTTTTCTTGTCTCATAGTATCGTGTCTATACCATCATAAAAGAAGGAGTATCCCCAGTGCATGAACACACAATTATGCACGAGGTCCCAACTTGTTTCCTTTCATTATCATGTATAACAACTTTTCTCCCTACTTTCTCAACTGTTTCAACTAATTTTCTCTCTTTGCCTCTCCATCTCCCTCACCCTTACCATCTTTCGACAAATTTGGAGAACAAGAAGACGAAAGAAAGGAGAAGAAAGAAAAAAAAAAAGAAGAAGGTTCAGAGTTAGGCTTGATACAGTCCATTAAAATAACATGTCCATGGCCCAATTGGTCACAAATTATCAAACTCTTAGACCTTGATCCGATGACAAAACCCAAGACCTGATTTGATCTTTTTTTTACTCCATCTTAGAATTTGGACCATTCGAAAGATGATTTTTTTACGTTATCTGAGGCAATTGAGGCGACTACAGCCACTGTTTCACCAATATAAAGGCTGTGAAACAAAATAAGAGGATTATTTGAAAACATCAGGGATTATATTCTAACTCGATAGTGTTGACCCATTAGGTTGACTCGTGCTCAAAAGGTAGTTTCAGACCTGGACCAAGGAAAAGATAGTAACTCTAGCTTTGGCCAATTAGGTAAGTGACTTTACTGCTCGCTTGCTTGGATGACTTGTTGTTGCATGAACGATGTGTGTCCTATGACTCCTACACGTGTCATGTTTCATAATTATATGACGTGTACTATGTTAATGTTATACAATGATTTATATGTTGTCACATTACAAGATATTATATGTTTTCTACTGCATTATCATATGATTATGACAGATGCATGAAGCCCATGTGTCATGTCATGTAAACTACGTTAATACGATGGATCTATGCCTATGAGACATCAGAAATCCATGTATATGACTATAATAGGATATTAAAAATAATATGTAAGTATATCTCATAGAAATGCTACGTCATCTAAAGAATGGAGTTATGCCTTGCATCATAAGCTTATGCCATGAATTTAAGCTTCGGGGACGTGAGATCCCACATCAGTTGGGAAGGAGAACAAAACATTCTTTATAAGGGTGTGAAAATGTCTTTCTAGTAGATGCATTTTAAAAACCATGAGGAGAAGCACTACATCCTAACGTAACAAGAAAACATATCAATGACAAGATATCGCACGTGCAAGGGCCACAAGACGCGCTGCTCATACTTCAAATAATTCATCTAACCAAACCGATTGTGAAGTCACTAACTTAGGTAGCTTAAGTTGAAGTCACTATTTAATTCTTGAAGCTAGTCCAAACTAATCTCTTGAAATACAAGTTAACTTATGTGAGTCCATGACATCATATTAGAACTCATTAATTTATCCTATCCACCTAATATCCTCATTTAAGTCCCTAACTTAGTTTATAACAATTTAAGTTTTCAAAATGTTTATAGGCTAATCGTACTCATTCCAAAAGCTTTTCACCATATCAAAATCAAGTTCAGAAGGGTGAAAAAAAGATAGGATAGGGGTCCAAAATAGGAAAAATGGGGTAAAATGAGAGTCATCAGAGAAGATACTAGAGAGTCGTCCGAGAGCGATTGCTCGGTGTCAGATCGATGGAGTCGATACGCATTTTTGGATCTATTCGAAATGTATTGGTTTTGGGCTACTTATGGATATTGGGTCATGAGTGTTTGGACTTTTGGTGAATTGCATTGGGCTGCGACAGAAAAGGGGATGGTGTCAATTGATTCTAGGTTGGGTTTAGTTTCTTTTCAAGGCAGTTTGTTAATTCCTATCCTTGTTTGCGTTCGTTTAGCAATTTTGTTTTATCATATCTTCATCCAATTTTGTCAACTTAAATTGATTCTAATCCCTGATGCTAATTTTATATCAAACTTTTCTATGATTAATACTATTTTCTAATTCAAAAAAATTGAAGAACAAACATGATTGCAATAATTACATCAACAATTTTGATGTTACGTTTACCGTAGAAATGCCTAAATTCCTAAAATATCTTGCTCGTTCGCAATGACATGTGCTAAATTCAATCTCCATTGAATAAAGAATCCAACTATTTTGTATTGGGTTGTTGTTGTTAGGAGGAAATATGGGGAGGGTTAAAAATGAGTTATGTACTCGATGCAACTCAATATTGTTCTCCACGTTTTTTACTGTTGTTCCAGGTGTTTAACTGTTGTTCTCCCTGTTAGAATCAGGTTTGTTAGACGATGACCTAGGTCTGGATGCCTCAAATAGACAGAGTACCTTCGAATCGTGAGCGATGATCAAATGGTCTAGAACCTTGTGCTCCCATACTAAAGAAAGACTCAAGGAGTTAGAATAGAGTAATGTAGAGTCAAAAGCTAGAGTTAAGTCTTAGCTCTCATAATCGAGTAACATTAGACTTGGCTTATGAATCCAATAAACCTTCTTAGCTCTCAGATATGACCAAGACATGTTTTAAAATCTGCTAGCGATGGGTTTGAGCTGTTACAAAAAAATATTAAACGAACACTCAAGATGGTCGAGTTGGTTTAAGGCACTTGTCTCATGTATGGGTTTGGAAGGGCATGGGTTTAAATCTGATTCCCATTCTCGACAAGTTATTTTTTTATTGTGAGGTTCCACAATATCTGCAAGTGGTTGGCTCAATCTCACATTTATGGATGAAAATGAACAATAACTACTACGAGTGGGCTTACTATGAGGCTGCCGATGATATTGGCAATATATGCTAGGAGTGAGCTTATCGTGACACTGATGGCTATACATAACAAAGAATATTTGTTAGAAGTGGGCTTGAGCTGACAGTTAAACTCACAGGCAATATCTGCTAGAAGTGACTTAAGCTTACGATACGTAACTAGCAATATCTGGTAAAAGTGGGCTTGAGTTTACCGTTGGGCTTACGGAGATACGTAACAGGTAATATCTTTTAGAAATGGGTTTAAGTTTACCGTCAAGCTAATGGCGATACGTAATGAGTAATATTCGCTAAAGTGTGCTTGAGTTTACCGTTACAGAGATACGTAACAAGTAATATCTGTTACAAATGGCTTAACTTTACCGTCAAGCTAACGAGGATACGTAATGAGCAATATCCACTAAAAGTGGGCTTGAATTTACCATTGACAAGGATATGTAATGGACAGTATCTAGTAGAAGTTGGCTTACCATGAGGCTTACAACGATACATAACATGAGTTTGAGCTTACCGTTAGGCTTACGATGATATGTAACAGGCACTATCTACTAGAAGTGGGCTTGAGCTTACCCATGAGGCTGACGGTGATACGTAACGCGTAATATGTGCTAGAAGAGGGCTTACTGTTAGGCTGACGGTCATAATATTATGCTGACGACGATACATAATAGACAATATCTGCTAGAAATGGACTTGAGCATCCTGTGAGGCTTAGAAACAATATCTTTTAGAAGTGGGCTCGAAAACAACAAATAACAACTTATCTTTTATGAAATAGAAGGTGATTATCATTTTTCAGCTCGGAAACCATAGGGATAATATAAAATTATACAACAAGATTCAACAACTGTATAACCAAAGGTCCGATAAAATAACAACTTTATTTAAGGGAGGCCTCACTCATAAAAGTCTCTACAATCAACCTTCGATGTTTAAAGGATACAATATTCAACAACTACAAAGTCTCATAGTCTCGTGGAACTCTTATATACTTATTCTCTATAAAATCTAAATCCATCAAAAAGAAAATATATATATATATATATATATAAAATATAAATGATAACAAGTTCGTGACTATTTTTGTTGTCAACCGTTTAAACTAAATTGTGATAGATGTTGCAAAATACAAATGATAGTAAGTTTGTGACTATTTTTGTTGTTTTTAAAATAAAACAATTATATATATAATAATATATTTGTCAATTTTAAAATAAATTTAAACTTACGATTTTTATCTAATTTAATATTATTATTATTTTAATAACAAAATCAAATAAATTTAAATCGTCGGTTTTTACTATTATTACTATTTTTAAAATTAAAGAAATTTAAACAAGGAGTGATTAATATTTTTAAATAAATAAGGGGAAAGAAATTTTAAGCACGCTTTTTCTTCTCCAATTCCGCTACAATTTTGTGCAGGGGAATGATATAGAAGAAGGGAGCTAATCTGGTATAGAAGTTGCCGAGGAAAATATTTCCTCTGACTTTTTTTTTATTGAAGCAAGCTCTTCTAGCCCAAATAAAGGGAAGAAGAGACCACTAGTCTAGATGAGAGACTATGCAATAGGAGATTAGATTGAAAAAGATAATGAAGCTCATTGGGCCACGTTTACCTCTACTGATCCTGTAAACTTTGAAGACTCATTGAAGAGTGAGAAATGGAGGCAAGCCATGGATCTGGAAATTGAAGCAATAAACAGGAATGACCCATGAGAATTGATGGAGTTACCTAATGGGTGAAAGAAAGTTGGAGTAAAATGAATTTATAAGACGAAATTCAATGAAAATGGGGAAGTCTACAAATATAAGGCCAGACTTGTAGCAAAGGGGTATACTCAACAGCAAAGGGTAGACTATACTAAAGTATTTACACCTGTTGCGCGCATGGAGACAATTCGTTTGGTGGTAGCACTTGCAGCTCAAAGAAGCTGGTCCATCTATCAGCTGGATGTGAAATCTGTATTTCTACATTGTGATTTGAATGATATGTGCAAAAGGGACATGAGAACAAGGTTTCCCTTTTTCTTCTTTTCTTTTCTCTCATTTTCTTTTTTATTTTTTTGTGGGCTCTTAGTCGAGGGCCTCTACGGACCCCGAAAGATAGTATGAGGGAAAAATGCCCCTCTATTGACTTTGACCAACATCCTATTAACTATCATTGTGAGACTTAAAGGAACGTTTCAGGACAATGGTAGATGTGAAAGTTTCAAGGTGATTTAAAGGTGTCACAATGTACGACATGGATTGTGATATGAGGTATCCAAAACATGACATACAATTATGAAACCGTGCCTTGAGATTGAGCGAAGTGGGAGATTCACGATGAGGAAAGTATAGAAATTTTCCAAACAAATCTAGACTTTTCGCAAGTTTTACTGGTAGGAATTGTTAAAAATCTATACGAACCCTAAGTTAAGTAAAATTTATGGGACTATGAAAGAATTAAGCCGAACGCCTATTAGAATTAGTAACCGTCACGGCAGCATTATGTAAAACATGATGATACTTCACCTGCCTTGTGGTGTACGCGTCGTACCATCATGATGGAATAGGGGTATCCCCAAATGCATGAGCACACATAATACATTAGGTCCCAATATTTTTTCATTTTCAACATTATTAAATATAACCTCGCCTCAGTTTTTCATTCATATCATATCATTTCTCATTTTTTATTTCTCATATCATACATAATTCTAACCGGGTTATATTTCATGCCATTTATCGTGATTTCATGACATTTGTATCATTCTGTATACACACAATTTAGGAAACATAACATAACGTTCCATGCTTTTAACATAACATTTCATCATATACATATCGTATCATAACATATTGCATCACAATATATCATATCGTAAACATGTCAATTTATCACATATCTCATACCGTGGCATATATATCATGTCATTTTCATATCATATGACAACATAAACATATATCCGTCATTCACATATCGTATCATAACCATATCATATCGCAAACTTTTAGTGGTCATATCGTTTCCTAACTTATCATAGCCTTAACGTTCTTATACATGTCACAGTCATATCATTACATGAACGTACCTTAGTCATATCGAACGCTATCTTCTATCAATCTATCATAATTGTATCCCTTGCTACACATAACCTGATCTTATTCTTTTATCAATCGACTGTGACCATATCGTTTTTTTAACTCTCTCATATCCATAGCACTTCGATACATACCCTAACCTTAACGTTCCATGAACATATCTTACTCCTATCGTTACATTACGTTTAGTGCATCCTTCTCGTATCCTATCTCAAACATATCATTGAACACCCCTTATTGTAAGTATTATTGTACAATTCACATATTATGACATGTACATATCATTATATAAGCATATTTATCCATAAATAGTTCACACATATTGATATATATGACACATGCAAAACTACGAGACACGTGTCAACAACAAATATAACCATGCCAATAGTAAGACCACTTACTTGGATGGCCTTAGCCTAAGTTCTATCTAACTCCAAATTAGCTTGCTTTTGCTCCTCGAATTCGTTCTCACTTATGCCAAGGTGCTTCACCTTATTAAAGATATTCACCGAATTCCTTCCGTTATTCTAACTCCTAACTTTTATTAAGTATTTAACAAATTCTTAATCTTTCCATTTAGATTTAATATTTCTTGGAATATAATATGTCTAACAATACAATGCCGAGTGACATACAATTTATTTAATGTTTCTTATCTTTGTGAAAATAATCCGAACATCCTATTAACTATCATTGTGAGATTTAAAGGAAAGTTTGAGGACAACCGTAGATGTGAAAGTTGTGAGGTGATTTAAAGGTGTCACAATGTACGACATGGATTGTGATATGAGGTATCCAAAATACGACATAGAATTATGAAACCGTGACTTGAGATTGAGCGAAATGGGAGATTCACGATGAGGAAAGTATAGAAATTTTTCAAACAAATCTAGACTTTTCTCATGTTGTACTTGTAGGAATCGTTAAAAATCTATATGAACCCTAAGTTAAGTAAAATTTAAGGGATTGTGGAAGAATTAAGCCGGACACCTATTGGAGAGTGTATGTCAATCACACCCAACTTGTCTTTCCAAAAACAAAATTGATGTCTTCCCAAAGTTTTAGTAAAAATATCTGCCAATTGCATTTTAGTCAAAACATAACATGATTTGATGATTCTATCTTGTAATTTTTCTCGAACTATAGGACAATCTATTTCAATGTGTTTCGTATGTTCGTAAAAAACTTGATTGGTTGTTATGTGTAATGTTGCTTGATTATCACAATACAATAACGTTGGTTCGAACAGTGGAACTTTCATGTCTTGAAGAATGTATCTTAACCAAGTTAACTCTAAACAAGTATTTACCATAGCTCGATACTCGGCTTCTGCTGATGATCTAGATACATTGGTTTATTTTTTAGACTTCCAAAGAATAATTGAATTTCGAAGGAAAATGCAGAACCTAGAAATTGACCGTTTGGAAGTTCGACAACCTCCCCAGTCTGAGTCGCAATATGCTCGTAATCTTAAGTTGTTTTCAGATGGTAGTACAAGTCCTTGACCCTGTATCTTTGATGTATCTCAGAACTCGAAGAGCATAAATTGACTAAGCATACGAACTGAATACACTATGTCAGGCCTAGTAATAGATAAATATATTAATCTATTAATCAATTGTCTGTATTTACTTGGATCATCAACTTCTCTCCTTCTGTTAAAGAAAGTTTCAAATTTTTCTCCACAGAAAATTTTCCTGGACGTGCTCTTGTAAGACCTGTGTCTTGAAGAATTTCTACAGCATACTTTCTTTGAGACATAAAAATTTCTTTTCTGGACCTAAAAAATTCAATGCCTAGGAAATATTTCAAATTCCCTAAATCTTTGATAAGGAATTTCTCTAGTAAACTAGTCTTGAGATGTTGAATTTTTTTTAGATCAGTGCCTGTCAACAGAATATCATCAACATAGATAAGAGCTGCAGTGAAAGAAGTACCTTTACTATTAGTAAATAAAGAGTAATCTGCTTTGAACTGAGTGTAGCCTATATTTTGTATAGTGGAAGAGAATATGGAGAACCAACTGCGAGAAGCCTGTTTTAAACTATAAAGAGATTTATGGAGCCGACATATAGACTTATAACATTCAACAGAACCATTTAGATTATCATGGAGAAAGACATTTTGAACATCCAACTGATGAGTGAACCATTTTCGAGCAGCGACAATAGTGAGTAAGCAGACAAAGTGTTGTAAGTTTCGCTGTAGGCGAAAATGTCTCTTTGTAATCAACACCTTCAACTTGAGTGTATCCCTTTGCTACCAGTCGAGCTTTATAACATTCAACAGAACCATAAGAGTTGTGTTTAATCTTGTACACCCAATGACAGCCAATAGCTTTATGGCTAGGTGGTAGAGGAGCGAGAGACCACGTATGATTACGTTTCGAAGCTGCAATTTCATCATGCATAGCCTACTGCCGTAATGGGTCGCCAACTGCCTAATAATATGTTTTAGGTTTTGTCTGGACTGTAATAAGAGCTAGAAAAGCACGTTGAGTAGGAGAAAAATGAGAGAAAGAAAGGTAATGATGTAGGGGATACCTGGTGTCAATGTTGGGATTTGAGCTAGAGGTTAAATGATTGGCTCCAGAAGTCATCTCATAATCATTATGACATGCGGAGGCTATTTTGTACGAGTAGAACGTCGGAGTGGAACTGATGTATCAGGTGGGATAAGGTTAGAACTAGTGGGTAAATCTGGAGAAGGAATAGAAGGCAGAGGAGACCACGAAGTAGTAGGTGAAGGAATAGAAGATGGGGGAGGACTAGAATGGATGTTCGAGTAGGATGAATCATGAAGTGGTAAAATGGGAGTTGAAGGAGCCAATGTCAGGATTTGTGAATGTGATGAAAAAGGAAATTCATCTTCAACAAAATTTAACATCATGACTGATAAAGAATTTTTTAGATTGCATGTTATACAACTTGTAACCTTTGTTACCACAAGGATATCCTACGAAAACACAAGGAGTTGCCTGAGTTTCAAATTTTTGCTTAAGGTGTACTACAATTGCATAACACTTACAACCAAAAACTTTAAGATGGTGAAATGTAGGTGGTCGTTTGTAGAGTTCATCAAAGGGTGTCTTGTTAGATAACAATGTTGATGGTGTTCTATTTATAAGATAAACAGCAGTTAAAATTCACTCTACCTAAAAATTAAGTGGAACCTGTGACTGAAAGAGAAGAGACCTAGCTACATTTAGGATATGACGATGCTTGCGTTCCACGACAACATTTTGTTGTAAAGTATAGACACAAGTCGCTGAAATTCAACGCCACATGAAGTAAAAATGATTGCAAAGATAGGAACTCAGTCCCATTGCGTGATCTAACTATCTTGAAAGTAGTATGAAATTGAGTTTGAACGAATTTAAAAAAGTTCATTAACAAATGATGTTGCATAAGGAAACCCAATTACATCGAGTAAAATCATCGACAGTAGTGAGAAAAAAACGTAGAGTTGAAATTTTATGTGGTCCCCAAACATCACAATGTAACATATCGAAGGAAAAATGGGTTGTTATTGAGCTTCTTGGGAAAGACAACCTAGTTTGTTTTGCTAATGGGAAGATACTACAGTTATGAGAAAAAATATCATTATTAAGATGCAATTGCTGAGCTAGAAATTTAAAACGAGAAAAAGAAGGATGACCTAGGCGTAAATGCCATAAATTAGATGACTGAGATACTTGGTGAGCTGAAGATTTGATTGGAGATGGTGAAATATGATAGAGACCTCTGAATGGTTTACTTGAGCCAATCATCTTCCCCGTAGCCAAGTCCTGCACAACACAAGAATCAGGATAGAAGGTGACATAATATTTCAAGTCATTGGTAAGTTTGCTGATCGACATTATGTTTAAATTGAATGAAGGCACACATAAAACAATGTTTAATTTAAGGTCAGAATTAAAGGAAACATTGCCAGTATGTGACTTATGTACTGTTCTTCCATTAGGAAAATTTATTATAGATATGGTGGAAGTCTTTGGTTCAATCATAATAGAAGCTTTGGATAGTATATGATCCGTAGCTCCACTATCGAGAATCCATGGATTAGAACTTTTAGAGTTAATAGATAATGCAGATACTGGAAACAAACCAGCAACCTTGATGTTATTGTCAGAATTACAAGATGGACGATGATTGAGTGTAGATAAGGCTTGGGCTAACTATTGTAATTGTTCATAAAAAAAATTTGTAATGTAATTAGGTGACTGTTCTTCAGTATTCAATAGAGAAACATCGACCATATTTGCAGATGAACGATATCCACGATTGTTGCGTTGATTGACTTGTACTGCCGTTCCGTAATTATTTTTCTATCGACATCGAACTTCTGTATGTCTCCTATCACAAAATTTATAGTAAAACGTAACGATTCGACACTCACCAATTGTATGACCACTTTTATTGCAGTGTTCACATGATTCGTCTTTGGCGAATTTTGAATATGTTGTTTTCTTCCGCACTGTTGATGCAATCGAGAAATTCCCAGTAGGTTTAGAAGTTACCCGATACTACATCTCTCCTTGTACAAGTAATGAATAGGCTTGCCTCACATTAGGTAATGGAGTCAAAATCAATATGTTAGATCTCACCGTTTTATAAGACTCATTGAGCTCCATGAGTAGTTGCATCAACTTGTCTTCTTCGCATTGATCAACATGTATTTGAAATTGATTACAGGTAAATAAATATCCTCATTAGCCCAATAGAGTCAAGCCCAATAATTGTACGAGCCCATTGTATATTTATTTTAGTAGAGATTTTAGGAAAGATACTAGAGATTTTAGGAAAGATAGTAGATATTTTAGAAAAGAGATCTCGATATTATCGGAAAAAGATTTACATTTGTTAGGTTTAGATTGCATAGTCGACCCTACATCCGAAAAAATCACATGTAATATAAAGTAGTAGTATTCCACAAAGTGTCTTGTATTCTCTTCTCAATTGGTCTTAATAAAGAGTGCGAGTGTTTCCAATAGAGAGTTGTGTTCAACAATTTTGTATCAAAGCGAGCTTAGTATAGGTTGTCTGATCTCTTAGAATTCTTAGGATGTTCTGTGGCTGCAGCCCTGCCTGATCTTCTACACCTAAAACGATTTCTTGAGATTATTAATGAGTGAGTTTCTTTGTGTCATGAGTAGACAGTGACTCTGCAAATCTTGTGTCGAAAAGGCTTGTTTGGTATTATTGAGGTTTTGTCAACACGACGGGTGACTTCCAAATCGTAGGAGAAATCAAGAAACTCAACAACAACTACTACAATACATGGGAAACATACATGATGTCCTATTTACAAGAACAAGATCTTTGGGAGATCATTGGCGGGAGTGAAACTATGTCGTCAGTAGAGGATTCTAATGACGCCTTGCGTAAATGGAGAATCAAAGCAGGCAAAGCAATGTTTGCCTTGAAGACCACAATCGAAGAAGAGATGTTAGAACATATTTGGGATGACAAGACACCGAAAGAAGCATGGGACACGTTCGTGATGTTGTTCTCCAAGAAGAACAATACGAGAATACAACTTCTAAAGAACTAGCTAGTGTCAATTTCACAACGTGACATGACGATTACTCAGTACTTCCACAAAGAAAAGACGATTTGCCGAGAGATTACTAAACTAGAACCGAAGTCTGTAATTTGCGAAGATCAAATGAAGAGAATCATTATCCATGGGTTGCGATCAGAATATAGAAGCTTCATTATTGCTGTGCAAGGATGACCCACTCAACCATCACTGGTAGAGTTTGAAAAATTTTTAGCCAGCCATGAAACCATGGCTAAACAAACGGGAGGCATCACATTAAAGGGTGAAGAAAAAACACTCCACACAAATGAAAGTCGGGGAAATAATAAATCATCTACCAAACGTGGATACAAAAATGGTGACAAAAGAAGAAGTCATCAAGGAACTGCACAACCTAAGAGAGCTCAGAAGAATGACAACAGGAGTTCTCAAGGAAAGAGATTTGAAGTTAATTGCTATAATGACGGGAAGAAGGGCCACATGTCTAAAGACTGTTAGTCCAAGAAAAAATCTATCAAAAACAATGTGGCATCCTCCAACATGGAGATGGAGGAGGAATGGGATATAGAGGTACTATATGTCATAGAAGAAGACGAGCTAGCTTTCATGGCGACGATGGGAGACCATATCAATGATGAGAATGACTGGATCGTTGATTTAGGATGCTCAAACCATATGACTGGCGATTAGAGTAAATTGCAAGACAAGAAAGAGTACAAAGGAAGTGATATGGTACACACAATAAATAACGCACAGTTGTCAATTGCTCAGATCGGTAATAGGACGATCATGTCTTGCAATAAATCAGATACAGTGTCACTACATAATGTTTATCATGTACTGGGTATAAAGAAGAACTTGTTGTAAGTGCGACAACTAACAATATCAGGAAACTTCGTCTTGTTTGGGCTAGAAGATGAAAGAGTCCATCAAGATGTTAAGATAATAGGAAAGCTGACAATAGAAGAATGAAGAGTGGAGTCTATTTACGTCCTATCTATAGAGTCTGCCTATGTTCACAAGACCCGAAAGAATGAGACAACAGATCTATGGCATGCAAGATTGGGACATGTTAGCTACCATAAGTTGAAGCTGATTATGGAGAAATCCATGCTCAAAGGTCTACCTCAACTTTAAGTCAAAATAGACATTGTTTGCGCTGGATGTCAATAGGGTAAAACTCATCAATAACCATACAAAGAGTCAAGTTTCAAAGCAAAGAAACAATTAGAGTTAATTTACTCTAATTTGTTTGGTCCAATCAAACAAGCATCGATCAGCGGAATGCGGTATATGGTGACGTTTATTGACAACTACTCAAGATATGTGTGAACTTTCTTTATGGAAGAAAAATTTTACACGTTCTCAAAGTTTCAAGAATTCAAGATGATCATCAAAGGAGAAGTAGGAGTGAAGATTCGTTGTCTACGTTTAGACAATTGCGGAGAATACACGTCAGATGAGTTAACCAATATTTACATGAGTGTGGGATACGACGCCAGTTTACATGTGCTAACGCGTCACAACAAAATTGTGTAGCAGAAAGAAAGAATTGACACCTTGCAGAAATTTGTCGAAGCATATTACACTCAAAGAATGTTCAAGGAAGATTTTGGGCTGAAGCTATGCGAACTGTTGCCCATGTGATCAACAAGCTTCCCCAACCAAAGCTAGGATTCCTCTGACAATTTGAGATACTATGGGATATGAAACCTACAGTTAGTTAATTCCACGTATTTGATTGTGTTTGCTATGTATTTGAGCCTGACCATCTATGTAGCAAGTTTGACGAGAAAGCAGTCAAATGTATATTTGTTGGATACGACAATCAAAGGAAAGGATGGAAGTGCTGTGATCCAACAAGTGGAAAATATTATACATCAAGAGATGTAGTTTTCGATGAAGCATCTTCATGGTGGTCCTCGGAGAAGAAAGTCTTACCAGATTCAAACATCGAAGAAATTTTACAACAGATGATGGGGAAGCAAACTACTCAAATTCAATCAAATGTTGATGTGCCTGAAGATCTAAGTGACATTGATATTGACAAGCAAGAGGTGACTAAATCAAGTGAATCTGATAAAAATCAAACAAGACATCAACAACTTACGCGATCAAATAGAATCCGAAGGCCAAATCCTAAGTATGTAAACACAGCTATTGTAGAAGATAGAGTTAACGAACCAGAGACATATGAAGAGGCATCACAAAACTGGTTTGGCAAAAAGCAATGGAGGAAGAAATTATAGCCCTAGAGTTGTAAAGACTGGGTTGACTCGATGACTAACAAAGGCAGGTAAATTTTTCTCGCTAAATAAAACCATTAAAATTTAAAACATAATTTACATTATACCAAAAAAGTGCACGCACATTAATAATTCAAAATACGACGTAATGGTTAGAACATAAAATAAGGAATAGACTCAAAACATTTTAAAACAAAAGGGTTGAAGACGACGGGTGAGGTTTGTGTATGGCACCTGCTCCAAAGTTCGCTCCCCATCTCGACTAGCTCCTATCACCTGAAAAAAATGGAGAATAAGGAATGAGTACAAGACTCAGTAAGTAGCCTACTTGTAGGCTCTTAATCATGTCCTTAACATGCTGAGGTACCATATTCTTTGTTCTTGTTGTAAGTACTTAGGCCCTCTAATTCTTGTTCTTGACTCGGGGTTCTTATCTTGATCTTTCTTGAGGACCTTGGTCCTTGAATTCTAAAACCTTGGTTATCCTTTAAGATCTTTAGTACCATGTTCTTGGTTCTTGATTCTTGTCCTTAGAACTAGGATCCTGATATGTTCTAGTCCGTGATCTTTCTCTTTTCCGTGGTACTTTCTAGGTTCTTGTTCTATTCTTGGTTCGTTCTCTAAGACACTCCCCCAGGATTTAAGGCACTAGACATGCACCTGACAATCCTATGTCCAAGGCTTCATGTGTTCCAAGCAACACGGCCTTAACCTATGTCTAAGGCTTCATGCATAAAAAAGCGATGTAGTCTTACCGCATCTTATGGCTTGCCCTTCGATACGGTCTGCTTAACCTATACCCAAGGCTTCAAGCATTTCAAGCGGCATAGTTTTGAAACCTACATCCAAGGCTTCTTACGTTCCAAGCGATGTAGGCTTAATACTGCATCAAGGGCTGGCCCTATAATATGCTCAGAATTAAAATTTCATAGGCAGCAGAGTTCATCTAGTGGGTTATTCTAATGTTACCTAATCACCGAGCAATTTGATCGGTTTAGGGTCTTAACTCGCGGTTCTTTGGAACAGGAGAAGTTGTCTCTGCAAGACCAGTAGGAAATTTGAAGTTGTTTTTTGGAGATAGATTCATTATATTAGATAATGTACTTTTTGTTCCGAGAATAAAAAGAAATTTAATATCTATCTCTTGTTTATTAGAAAAATTGTATAAAGTATCTTTTGAATTCAATGAAGTGTTCACTTGCGAAAGAGGTATTCATATTTGTTCTACAAAACTAGAAAACAACTTATATATGTTAAAACTGAGCTAAACAAAAGCTATTTTAAATACCGTGATGTTTAATACAGTTGAAACTCATAATAAATGACAAAAGATTTCTCCTAATACCTATCTTTAGCACTTATGACTAGGACACATTAATCTCAATAGGATTGGGAGATTGGTTAAAAGAGGACTTCTAAATGAGTTAGAAGACAACTCTTTACCACCATGTGAGTCCTGTCTTGAGGGTAAAATGACTAAACGACAATTTTTCGAAAAAGGTTATAGAGCCCAAGAAACCTTAGAACTCGTGCATACAGATCTATATGGTCCAATGAATGTCAAAGCACGAGGATGGTATGAATATTTCATCAGTTTTATTGATTATTATTCAAGGTATGACTATCTTTACCTAATGCACTACAAGTCCGAAGCTCTTGAAAAGTTTAGAGAGTATTAGGCCGAGGTTGGGAATCTATTTGGAAAAAACTATTAAAACACTTCGATCAGATCGAGGTGGAGTGTATATGGACTTAAGATTCCAGGACTATATGATAGAACATGGAATAACATCTCAACTCTCAACCCCTGGTATACCCCAACAGAATGGTGTATCGGAAAGGAGAAATAGAATTCTATTAGACACGGTTCAGTCTATGATCAGTTTCGCTTGATTACTTGATTCGTTTTGGGGATATGCAGTGGAGACTGCTGCATACATTTTGAACATGGTTCCTTCTAAGAGTGTTTCAAAAACACCTTATGAGTTATGGAGAGGGCATAAAGGTAGTTTACGTCACTTCAGGATTTGGGGATGCCTAGCACATGTGTTGGTGCAAAACCCCAAGAAATTAAAATGTCGTTCAAAATTATGCCTATTCGTAGGATACTCAAAAGAGACGAAAGGTGGTCTGTTTTATGAACATCAAGAAAATAGAGTGTTTGTATTAACAAACGCTACATTCTTAGAGGAAGACCACGTAAGAAATCATCAACCTCGCAGCAAACTAGTATTGAGTGAGATTTCTAAAGAAGCAACTAATAAAACAAAAGGAGTTGTTGATTAGGCTAGTCCTTTAACAAGAGTTGTTAATGGAGCTCGTACTTTTGGTCAATCACATCCTTCTCAAGAGTTGAGAATGCCTCGATGTAGTGGAAGTGTTATAACTCAACCCGATCGTTACTTGGGTTTGGCAGAAACACAGGTCATCATACCAGATGATGACGTTGAGGATCCATTAACATATAAATAGGTAATGAATGAAGAAGATAGAGATTAGTGGATCAAAGCCATGAATCTTGAAATGGAGTCAATGTACTTCAATTCAGTTTGGGAAATTGTAGATCAACCAGATGGGGTAAAACCTATTGGTTCCAAATGGATCTACAAGAGGAAACGAGACCAAGCTAGTAAGGTATAGATCTTTAAAGTGTGCCTTGTAGCAAAGGGTTATACCTAAAGAGAGGGGGTGGACTATGAAAAAACCTTCTCTCCTTTACAAGAAGATAGTCAACTCTACGGTAGTTTTCTTAGTGTTGTACATTTAAGCATTGACTCGCAACACCATTCCAAATGAAAGATTTGGAAGAGGCTTAGTTTGTTCTTGGAATCCAAATTGTTCAGAATCGTAAGAACAAACACTAACATTGTCTCAGGCATCCTACATCGACAAAATGTTGGTTCGACATAAGATGCAGAACTCCAAGAAAGGATTATTACCTTTAATGCATGGAGTTCATTTGTCGAAGGAACAAAGTTCTAAGACACCTCAAGAAGTTGAGGATATGAGACATATTCCCTATGCATCAGCAGTCGGCAGTTTTATGTATGGCCATGCTGTGCACCCGACCAGACATTGCTATGCTATGGGAATTGTCAGCAGATAACAGTCCAATTCGGGACATATTGATTGGAGTGCCGTCCAATTCTAATGTACGGCGCTAAGGATTTGATCCTTTAAGGGTACACTGACTCAGATCTTTAGACCAATATAGATTCGAGGAAATCGACATCTGGATCTATTTTCACTCTGAACGGAGGAGCAATAATATGGAGAAGCATAAACCAAGGTTGGATTGCTGATTCCACCATGAGGTTGAGTATATTGCTGCTTGTGAAGCAGCAAAAGAATCAATATGGCTTAGGAAGTTCTTAACTAATTTGGAAGTCATTCCAAATATGCATCTGTTTATCACTCTTTATTATGATAACAGTGGAGCGGTTGCAAATTCTAAAGAACCAAGAAGCCATAATTGATGAAAACATATTCGCAAATATCATCTCATAAGGGAGATTATGCAACGAGGAGATGTGATCGTCACACAGATAGCTTCAAAACAACATTGCTGATCAATTTACAAAGCCCCTCAAGGCTAAAGTGTTTGAAGGGTACCTAGTGAGTCTAGGACTACGAGTTATGTAATCTAGGGCAAGTGGGAGAAAATGCATGGGTACTTGATGCCCTAGTTTATTGTATTTATGTCTTTCTATCTACTCAACATTATAAAACCCCACTATAGCCTAGTAGTTGCACTTCCCTCACTATAGATATATTTCTATCCATTTGATATAACAATGATTAGTAAGTCGATCCTTCACAGGTTGTTCGTAACTAGAGCTGAGTCAATTTACCGTTTTACCCCTAAAGTTACTTCTTGTTCCTTATGTCTCACTGATCCTCTAATGAACAATTGGTTTGTGGTCCAACCAGTAAACCGAATCTCTCTCAGGCCAATGAGAGGGTGGGGCCCCTTGTTCAAGACCTGGAGTCAGTTCTTAAGGGAACTACCTCTCTTCTATCCCTAAAAGTGGGTAGGAGTGAATTCCATCTTGCACCCCACGTCCCCAGCCATTCACCCAGTCTTACCCCTAAAATGGGAGGCCTATTGAGTCGGCGAACTAGAGCCATTCTCACCCATGAAAATCTAAGGATAATTCTGAATAAACAGGAGTTCAGGGTTAGCTCAATATTAAAACCGAGTTACCTAGGTTATCGAATGAAAAGAAAATCAGTCTCAACAGTAAACGACATTATAAAGTAAGAGTGGTTTTCTTCATGGTCTGATCTTATGCAATCTTGTGAATGTTTGCTGAATCACCACACCTAAATGGGGGTGAGAGTTCTCTTATTTATAATCATTTACAGGATACAAAAATATGGTAAATTACAAATAATAAGGAAATAGTAATAAAAGGAAAGAATAATAAATGAATGCAATATATTTGCCTTTAATGAAAGGGAAAATATGGTAACCCGTAATCTAAGGCAAATATCTAGATATTTGCATTATATTAAACAGTCAACTATCCTTAACACCCCCCCGCAAGCTGAGCGTCAGATTTCAACGAATGTGAAGCTTGGATCTAAAAAATTCAAAGAGAGGTTGAGAACTACTCTTTGGGAAGATGTCAGCAACTTGGAGATAAGAGGGTACATATTGTGTGCGAAGTTTGCCAGCGATAACAAGTTCTCGAAGGAAATGATAATCTAGTACAACATGTTTGGCCCGCTTGTGAGAAACGGGATTAAAGCGAAAAAAAAATAGCACTTTTGTTGTCACAGAGTAAGGTCTGTGAAATAGGGACCTTGAGGTCATGCAAAAGATGCGCAACCCAAAGAAGTTCAGCAGCAGTTGTGGCAAGAGCACGATACTCAGATTCACAGTTGGAGCGTGAGATAGTAGGTTGCTTTTTGACACTCCAAGAAACGAGATTGTTACCAAGATAAATAGAATAGCCGAATGTAGAACGACGAGTATCGGGACAACCAGCCCAGTCAGCATCCGAATAAACGGCTAGCGTACTAGGAACAGTGGATGGACGAAAGGTAAGACCAAAGTGGAGTGTTCCTTTGACATAGCGAAGAATACATTTGACACCAAGAAAGTGATCTGCAGTAGGGGCATGCAAGAATTGACAGAAAGAATTGACAGCATAGGAAATATCTGGACGCGTAATAGTCAAGTACTGAAGGGCGCCAACAAGAGATCTGTAGAGAGTAGGATCAGAGAAAGGAGAACCATCAGCAGTCAGGTGTTGAGAAACAACCATGGTAGTGTGAACTGGTTTGCTATCGAGCAACTGAGCACGAGTAAGAATATCTCGAGCATATTTTAACTGACTAATAAAGAGACCATTAGGAGTGGGTGAAGCTTCAAGACCAAGAAAGTAACTGAGAGAACCCAAATCTTTGGTAGCAAACTCAGAATGAAGCTTACGAGTAAAGTTGTCAATAAGAGATGAGTTGTTGCCGGTAACCATAATGTCATCAACATAAAGAAGCAAATAGATAAGGTTAGATTGCTGATGAAAGACAAAAAAGGGACATGTCAGCACGACTGCAAGAAAACTCAAGTGTGAGAAGAAGTGAGCTAAAACCCTGAAACCACGCACGAGGAGCTTGCTTTAAGCCATAGAGGGCTTTCTTTAATAGACAAACATGAGTGGGCAATCGAGGATCAATATACCCAGAAGGTTATTCCATATGAACACGTTCAATAAGAGTTCCATTCAGAAAAGCATTCTTGACATCAAGTTGTCGAAGAGGCCATTTATTTGTGACTACAATAGAAAGCACAACACGGACAGTGGTAGCTTTGACAACCGGACTGAAAGTGTCAGTGTAGTCAAGACCAGGAACCTAAGTATAACCTTTGGAAACAAGATGAGCCTTGAAACGCCCGACGGATCCATTAGGCAAATATTTAATACGAAACACCCATTTAGAGCCCACGATGTTTGTGTTGGCAGGGCGAGGAACCAAAGTCCAAGTATCATTTTGTTGTAACGCTCGAATTTCTTCATCCATGACAGCCACCCAAGCAGGATTCTTAGTCGTAGATTTGAATCCTTTTGGCTCAGTGGATGCAAGAAGAACAAAAAGAAGTCCAGATGAGCCCAAAATACCAAGATTTGCTGGATGACGAGTCTTGAATATACCAACTTTGGCTCGTGTGATCATAGGATGAGTGCCTAAAGAAGCGAAATCAACAGGAGGTTCAATAGAGGTCGAATTAGAAGTCGAGGGTGGCAAAGTGGAACCTGCAAGAGAAGTATCAACCTGCACAGACTCATCTACAAGGTCAGAACAAATATCACACGGAGATGAACTGGATCGAGAAATGTGCGGTGATGAAGTTGTAGGGGGGGATGAATCAATATGATGAAGATGTGGTTCCAAGAAATTTGAAATAGGAATAGAGGAAAGAGGTTGGGCCTGGGAGCTAGGGATAGCAGGAAAGTGAGTTTCATCAAATTAAGCATGGCAGGTGATATTAGCTTAGTGGTGGCGGGATCAAGACAGCGGAACCCTTTATGAGCAGGACTATAACTCAAAAAAATACAAGGAATGCTGCGGGGAGAAAGCATGTTAGGCATATAATCACACAAATAAGGATAAACACGACAACCAAAGGGATGAAAATTATCAGAATGTGGAGTGTAGCCATAAAGGAGTTCAAAGGGTGACTTACCTCCAAGAAGTGGAGTAGGCAACCGGTTGATAATATAAGCTGCAGTGCTGAAGGTGTCAACCCAAAAACGAGGGGAAAGATGATAGTGAAAGAGAAGGGCCAAGCCAGTCTCAGCCACATGACGATGTTTTCTCTTAGCACGACCATTTTGAGCAGGTGTATATGGGCAAGAGAGTTGATGGTGGATGCCAGAATTACGTAAATGAGTTTTGAAACAAGTACTAGTAAATTCAGTACCACCATCGCTTTGAAATACCTTGATACGAGAAGAATATTGATTTTCCACAAATTTTTGAAATTGAAGAAAAATATCAAAAAAATTAGATTTAAATTTTAAAGGGTAAAACCAAGTGAATCGAGAATAATCATCCATAAAAAGAACATAATAAAAAAAACCCGAATTTGATTTGACGGGAGAAAGACCCCAAAGATCACAATGAATAAGATCTAACACATGAGACGACCTACGTTCATTGCGGGAATAAGGCAATCGATGACTTTTCGCAAGCTAACAAGTATTACATAATGATGGAGAAGGCAATAAAGACATAAGAGAAAGATGACCTTTTCTATTTAAAAAAGAAATAACAGAATGATTCACATGACCTAGATGAGCATGCCATAAATCATATGAAGCACGTAAAGATAGTGAATTTTATTATTGGAAAAGTGTAGTCATAATGTTTTTTTTTTCTTTTTTTTTTCTTTAAGGGTTTAATTACAAGTTCTTTTAGGTTGGGTATTTTATTTTTATTTTTATTTTTATTTTGTTAATAAATGCGTGGGGAGAAGAGTTTGAATTGTACTCGACCTCTTTATGAATGCATATATGGTCTCAGGTAGTTGAATTACGAACAAATTGTTATTTAGGATATTTTATTTACTTGAACATTTAACTATAATTCTAATTTTTTTTTCCTTTTTTTTTTTTTTTCGAATTGATTTGTGCCCATCTAACAACACTTTCTAATTTAGGGGAGCATATTCTTCTATTTAAACAAGAATACAGTTGGGAATTCCAAAATAACATGTAGGAGACAACATTTTATTGGTGCAACTTTAGAAGCAATTATGGAAAGCTTGGGTTGGTGGTTTTTTGGCCCAAGGATAAAGTTTGGCTTCAAGATTGATGCAACCATTGGCATTGCATTTGGTGTGTAGAAAAGAATGGGTTTTCTTTATATAATAGTCGAACAAAGGTATTCGACTTCGTTTATCCATGGAGTTCTTAGACAAATCCATCTACTTCGCCTTACTTCACATCAAATCTTATCATTTCTACACAATGTTTGTGCTTGCTGTAATACTACTCGAACAAACGTGTCTATTAATCATTTAAGGTCTTAAATATATGAAATCTTTTATTATAAAAATGAGTTCATCCGACTAAAATATTAAAGTTGTTATTGAAGAAAAAAATATTATCATCAAGGTGAATATCAAATTCTAGATTTTATAGAAAATGTTCAAGCACAAAATGAACTAAATTTGAAAGTTAGATATCATTCTAAAAAATGAAACACAAGAAGATTCTGTAACGGCAACACTTAACAAACTCAATTGCTTGGAAACATGCATCCATGCCTCATTGACTTTGCTTCGCAGCTCATAATCTAGCTTCTCCGCTCGGTAAAGGGTATTTTGCCCAATTTTTGCAGTTTAGACCATTCTAAAGCAACGTTGACCTTGTTGAAGGAAATTAAGATAAGTATACGGTTTAATTTTTCGATTTAAGATAAAATGAATTGAGAAATTGTAGTTACTAGTGAAACGAGATGTACGTTCTAATTGGAAACGACAATCGGTGATACTTTGAGCAATTTCGGGTCACGAAAAGCAAACGTACTCAAATATAGGGAGAAAGCTGGCTAACGAAAACCAAGCAAGTGCTCTTACTGTTGGATTGGTTTGACGACTTGTTTGATGTATGACGACACGTGTCATTTATTCATTATGTTTATGATGTTGTGACTATATTGTATGATGATAATTTACAATGTACGATAATGATTTTATATGATGTTATGATGCTATACAATGTTATATGATACGTTAGAAGACATGGTGTAAGTTTATGATATGACATATGTTTTGCCTGATGATATATATGATATGACATGATTGACAAAAAGTGTGTTGAATTGGCATAATGCACAACCTCGATATATACATGAAAAGTTGTGATAGAATGAAATGATATAAAGGAAAATGCTAGAGAGTTTGTTATACAGGATAATGAAAGGAAAAATGTTTGGACGCCATGCATCATTGTGCGTTCATGCATCGGAGGATACTCCTTCTTTTACGATTGTACAGATGCATACATTGCGAGGCAGGGAAACAATCATTATATTATTATAATTCTTCGATGGACACTCCAAGGAATCCAAACCAACGAGGTAGATCGATAAGACAGAATGTCATAACGAACAACCCGCGCTGCAACGATTACCATTGACAAGTCAGTACTTTCGACTATAAGCCAAATAACACTTTTTTATGTTATTTAGGTGAGATTAATGTGAGTAAGATAGAGGTGACTATTCTAGATGAACAGTACTATGATGGTTGCTATTCTTGGGTCATATTAATGTATCAATAAGTTATGTGTGAAGGTTGGGTAACCAAAGGTGCGAGACGACTTAGATCTAGTGGAAAATTACGACAGAAAAGCCATTGGAATGGCTGCAAAAAGAGAATGAAAGGAATTTTGAAGATCGTGAGGAGTCGGGTGTAGAAGAAAGAATCCGTCAGATCTGGATCCAAGTCGAACATACGTGCATCAACCTACTACTCAAACACATCTGCAGCCTAGATACCAACAGCAACTTTGGCCTATGACCCAGACACTTTTGACTCGTGGCCCATAATGCCAGTAGCTCGCGCATTAGATCTTGTGGCCCAAACTACCTACAGCCTATGAACTATGTAATCAGCCTGAAGCCTGCGCCTTGTGCCAAACATCACCACCATGTGTGTCAACTCCTCCTCGTGCTACGTGTCATACTTAAAACAAGATGGCTCTCCTCAGCTCAGTCTATGAAGATGATGTATGACGTATAATGACGTGATTGAGTTATTTGATTGCCATATGATAGTATATAATGTTCTATGATTTTGTTATATGATGATGTTGTATGATGATGATGAATGAAAACATGAATATTTAAGATGTAATATTATGAGATTCCTTAATATGACGTCATCCCATATTAACATGAAATGCATGTTTTAAATTCTATGATGCATTATGATGATGAATTTCCTAAAACCAAATCCTAATTATAATAATGATGATGAATGTATGAAGACCATTGCATGCATATTACTTAGAGTGATATGTGAATGGAACTTACGGTTGTGTCACCAAGATGTTTTAAAGATGAGAAACTATAGGGACTTTATGCATTATGTGTGTATATTCATCGGGTTACTTCCACTTTTGTGATGAAGAGTGAGGACGTGTACAATATGATGATGGTGATCATCATACCTTGCGTGACACTTAGGAACCAGCTTATTTTCGGACGTCGCTATGAATAGCTAGCTCAACTACCAGAGGCCTAGGGGTGTGAAGAGACTAAGGATCCAAGCTTGCACGTGTGGGTTATGTGTAAGGAAGTAGTGCACATCTAATTTTTTAAGGACTAGAGGTCACCCCTACGATGGTTATAACGATAGGCTCCTAGATCATGAGTTTTGAGTGATTGCATTCCCTAACCCTAATAGTGAGGTCACTTACTCAATATTTCTTTAAGTACTCAAGTCATCAAGTCATGGGCTACTTCTATTTAAGGAATGCAATCACATGAAACTCATGATCTAGACCTATCATTATAACCATAGTAGGTGTGACCTCCAGTCCTTAAAAAATTAGATGTGCAGTACTTCCCTACACATAACACAGATGTGCAAGCATGGATCTTAGGCGGTTCACACCCCCTGGGCCTCTGGTAGTCGAGTTAGATATTCGTAGCGACATCCGAAAGTCAGCTGGCCCCTGAGTGTCATGCAAGGCATGATGATCACCATCATCGTATTGTACGTGTCCTTACTCATCATCACAAAAGTGGAAGTAGCCCGATGAATATATACACACAGAATCATCTTGTTTTAAGCATGACATGTAGCACGGGGAGGAGTTGACACACATGATTGTTGCGTAGGGAAAAGGCTCAGGCTTTGGGAATGATTACATAGTTCGTAAGCTGCAGGTAGTTTGGGTTGCACGATCTAATGTGTGAGCTACAGGCGTTGTGGGCCACGAGTCACAAGCGTCTGGGCCATAGGCTGAAGTTGCTATTGGTATTTGGGTTGCAAATGGGTTTGAGTAGTAGGTTGGTGTAGGTATGTTCAACTTGGATCCAGATCTGATGGATTCTTTCATCTTCACCCAACTCCTCGCAATCTTCCAAGTTCCTTTCTCTCTTTTCCTGCAGCCATTCTAATGGCTTTTCTGTCGTAATTTTCCATCGGATCTAAGTCGTCTCTACCTTTGGTTACCCAACCTTCACACATAACGGTATTGATATATTAATATGGCCTAAGAATAGCAACCATCATATTACTGTTCATCTGGAATAGTCACCCCTATCTTACTCACATTAATCTTACTTAAATAACATAAAAACGTGTTGTTTGGCTTATAGTGGAGAGTATTGACTGGTCAATGGTTATAGTTGTAGCTTGGGTTGTCTATTATGACATTGCGTCTTATTGATCTACCTCGTCGGTTTGGATTCGTTGGAGTGTGCATGGAAGAATTATAATAATATAATGATCGTTTCCCTACCTCGTAGTGTATGCATCCGTACAAAAGAAGAAGGAGTATCCTCCGATCCATGAATGCACAATGATGCATGGCATCCCAAGATTTTTCCTTTCATTTTATTCTATCACAACTTTTCATGTGTATATCGAGGTTGTGCATTATGCCAATTCAACACACTTTTTGTCAATCATATCATATCATATATCTGGTCAGGTAAAACATGTCATATCATAAACTTACACCATGTCTTTTAACATATCATATAACATCGTATAGCATCATAACATCATATAAATAGATCATCATATCGTAAATTTTCATC